>NC_091505.1:9221929-9374283 GCF_947461875.1 Haliaeetus albicilla
TCTTCTTCAATAACACCACCTTTTTCCCTATCAGCTGAAATATGTGCAACAGATGAGCACTTTTGAAATTAAATGCTGCATTCAACACTATGAAATATTACAAATTTTTTTAATCTCCGTGTTCTTCACCAAAACATAAAAGTCATGTGAAAGCTCATACCTGAGGCCGCATCCTTGGGTTCCATCTGATGTAGTAGTTCACCCATAGTTCCAAATGGTTCAGACTGGCAACAGGATACAGGACATGGTTTTCATAGTTTACGTAGAAAGGATTTGTGAACTCATCTATCTGGCTGTTTATATACGACCACAGCGATATGGTCTTTGTGCTTACCTCCTGATTGAAAAAAAAAAAAAAAAATTATATGGACTGCAATACCTTAAAATATGAGGTGAATATCTACATATCAGTAATTCTGTCTGTGAAATTTACCCTATCTACTAGAAAACTGCAAGCACTCTGAGAACACTTCCAGTAGCTCATCATTAAACAGCCTTAAAAATTTAGCAAAACATTTGAACACTTATTCTGGTCTAAGGCTAAACAAGAAAGGAGATTCAGGCATATTATTTTCAGAGATACTAAGGTCGAGCTGAGCAAAAGCAAGCTGTATTGCTCGTAATGTACAGCAATTTTTACAGCTACTTAAATATATGGTTGCACACTGACCAACTAAAGAAAAGATAAAATTAAATTAGCTTTGACAAGAAAATCAGTGTAGAGATATGTAGTTTGGAAGATCCAAAACAGCATCTGTGAAAAATAATTATACAGTTCTCCCACTCACGCTATTTACTCCTATCCATTGGATATTATGCTTTAACATGCCTATTTTATCTTTATTTGCACTTCTGAAAGTTGTATTATGCTAAATGTAATCAGCATAATCATGGTTAGATCAAAGATTGGAAATCTGAACTTACATCAGATTCATCTTGCAATTTTACACTCCTTCAGTGTTGTAAAGCATGTGTTTCTACTACCACTGTGTCTTAAATTGTATTTCTTTATTGAGAATTGCATCTGACTCTTCATTTATGAAAGCAAGCTGTCTGGAAACCCTGCATTTGCTGAGAACATGTTATTCAGCTCCATCTTGTGGTATTTACATGCAACTTTTTCCCTACAGAAGCAGTAGAGACAAACCAAAAAAATAGCAAGGCTAAATATGGCAAGGAATTGTTACTTGCTTTAAAAAATATGAAGTATTAAAAACAACAAAGCCAAAAGTAAGCAAAAGTGTACTTGGAATATTAACAAACTTGGGGTTGGTTTTTTTTCCCAAACTCAAAGTATTTCATTGAGTCCTAACTTCATTCATTTAGGTATTTTAAATTTCCATAGTCTTCTACCATAAGTTCCATCTAATTATGTCCTGAAGTGACCTGCAAAGTCATCCATAGGAGTTCCTTTGGAAATAGTGAAAGAAATGCTAATATAATTTGATAATGATTATTTAAAATTGTGTATGTTGTCTAGAAATATCTGAAAGAGGACTTCCTAAAAGCCTCAAACCCCTGAACAGGTAATAACTAAAGAAAAGTTAAGTGCCACCTCATTTAATAGCAGGGCATTCAGTATACATTTCTCATACCATGAAATTTCATTTCCACATTGTCTTTTAAGATTATGTGACAAATGTATCCAAAACCACAGCTCTGATGTTCTTAGTTCTTATATTCTAAGCATGTATTACACTAATCACTTACCTCTTTTAATCTCTCTTTTTCACAGTTGCACAAGAAAGTCCCAAAGAGACAACTGTAAAGGTGATCCAGAATGGTGATCAAAAATAACTCGTTGAATTCAAAGGCTGCAGGAAACTGAAATAAAAAAATGGTAAAATTACTTTAAACTTTATTTTAAGCAGTGTAGAAAGGAAGAAACCCAGACATAAGAAATAACCAAAAGATTGGGATAAGATTTTCTTATTTAGTGATTATTTTCAGGAAAACTCAGCAATTTCAGTAACTCCCATTGCAATAATACATTTCACCTACATACTTCTTTATAAATACTCCTCCGAGACAAACGTCACATTCATTGTGCAAGTATACTAGAATACAAACATAGAAACATTAGCTAACGTGAAACTGGTGACACAAAGCAATTCATTTTCAGGAGCTGTAACAGTGTTCTGTTCTAACCCACCCCAAACCGTCTTCAACATATGCCTTACTTCTTTTGTTACAGGTCAATAAATCATTGGGGGGAAAAAAAAAAGAAAAAAGATGATGATGATATTTAAGAGTTTTATTTCCTATTCTAACATGCAATGAATTGGATAATAAAGAATACTGCATGTACAATGTGCTTAACATATATTCAAAACGTTTCTTTCACTTTCTACCCAAGTTGAATTTACCATCAGCTATGTACAATAAGCCTCTAATCGCTCTTCTTTTATATTGGAAAGTAAATCCCGTACATCTGAAATGAAAGAACTGTCATTCCATTGAGCACCACTAGGTATTTTATTCACAATCAGAGGTTACCTGACACATTCTAGAAAAAAGAGTTAGAAATTTGAAACCACTCAAAATGTTTAAGATATATCTTAATCTGTAGTGCTCTAAAAATCATAAAGAAGGAAATTAATGCAAACTGCATGGGGTACTACCTATTCAGATGGAAAAGGTCCTTCTTCGATCAAATTTTATGATAGGACTACATATGGCAACTGCTTGATATGTCAAAGTAACTTTGCATTCAGTATGACAAGGGTCTCAAACACAGATACAGAATGATAAACATGTAGGAAAAAAAAATTTAGAACACTAAAGGAAAATTTTAGAAGTAGCATTTCTCTCGTTACCATCAAAGAGAATGTTATAAGAGACTAATTTTCAGGACAAATGAAATAAGTTTTGTTCATTTCTACTAAAAGACTAAATCTTTACAGAAGCCTAAAATGCAAAGTTATAGATTCATAAGGATGAATTTCCTGCTATATGGAGAAATCTCACGTCAATATTCAGATCTGAAGAAAGCAGCAGACTGGTTTCTGTTATGTGCCACTGAAGAATACTGAACACCTTGGCATGAGCGACTCAAGAGCTACTTTAAAGAAAAAAAAAAAGACGACAAGTATAGCTAGGAGGAAAAATGCAGCAATTGGGACTGCGGATGAACTAGCTCATCCAGAAAGCCCTCTTCAGTGTCATCTGTGATTTATGAAGGGCAAATGTTTATTCATGTTGAAAGTAAAGAGTTGAATAACACACAATGGGTGTGCTTGTATTAAACCCAGAAAGATCCAAGTTTAAGGCAAAGTTCTTTTAAAAGAAGATTGATTTAAGTCAAACATTGCAAAAACATTCTCTTTCCAAGACTTCTCAAGCTAAGATATATCAACTTTCAACTGAAAATTTTGAGTAAGGAAATTATCAATATCATGGTCACAATATGAATGGGAGCCTTCCTTCTTCTGACTCTGCTACAGATGACGCACTGTTCAACAGTATGGCGTGCTCACACTGGGGCTTCTCTCTCAAATCACTGGTTTGTTTTCAGTTACCTAGCCACTTGTTTTCATGAAACATATAGGAACTTAAGATGATCAAGTTCTCTTTTTCAGTCATGTTCAAAAGTTATCACTTGCAGCACTTCCTTCTCTCTAGGAAATCATGCCAAAACTCAGTTACAATACAGTGATGTTAACAACACAGCTATGATTTTAAAACAGTATGAACAGAACTTGATAAACAGGTGTGCTGAACTGAGTCAGGAGAAAATTCAGTGGGTCTCAGACCTCGATCTCCTGTCTCCAGCCCAAAGCAGCAATCAGAAACAGGGAGCAAAAATAATTTGCGAAGGATCAAAATTGTATTTGGAAATAACTTTGAAGACAAAGCCTCTCTTAAAGGGACTCTCTTTAACTGAAAGCACTTAATGAGCCTTGTCACATTAGAGTTCTGTGTTGTGACGGGTCCATACTAATCAGATGAATGCCGACATGGCCGCTATTCCAATCCAGTGAAGCATATTCAAAATTCCATACATCAGTGGTTGCACTCCAACTAATTTATTAATAAGTGATAGCACTTTATTGAAACCCTGTCTTTGGATACAAGAGTTGTACTGTTGGAGCTGATGTATCAAGACTGTAAAGCTTCTATTACTGCTGCTGAAAAATCACTGACCTAAAAATGCTTTCCTCTGTAGTTCCAAGCCCATTAGCGTCTGTTTGAAGATTCAGGTGGAAAAATTCCCCAAATGAAAATTTACTTCTTGTCAAATCCACTAATTGTGAGAGAACACATGGGTCATTAAAATTTCGCACTTGATGCTACTGGAGTTGTTGAGGGGTTTTGTAAAGGAGGTATTTAAAAGAAGAATTCTCTTGTTTAAAAGCCTGATGATGCCAAGTGGCATCTGATTCAGAGACATGCTAAATAAACTTGCTTTTTAATCAGTGAACTCGTTCTGTACTACAGTAACATTTAAAGTTGAAACACTTTGCAGAATACTTCTTATGATTGTGGAATTGGACTGAATCAGGTTAACTGAACACTAGATATCATAACAGAGTGCACTACTCAAACTAGTGAAAAATGCATCTCTGGCAACAGATGACAACCAGTAACAAATAGAATGCAACTTTCTACCAGCTTTAAACATACCTTCCTCCTATCCAGGTACTGTGCATGAAGGGTAGAAAGCTACTATTTGAGCTGCAATGCTACATGCAAATCTTGGTTTTGTTTCATTTTTAACAGGGCATCAGTATTTCATTAGATCACATGTGGCCTTTCCAGTTTGACATCTGCTATTCAAAATCACCAGAATTTACTAACAGAGGACGGAAATTACTTCACCATATGTTTTTTATTAAAATCTGATACAATGTACTTCTCTCAAGTTCTCTATTACTGTATTTGTGTGTCATGAAGACCATAAAAAACAAGGGAAAATATAAGGCTGTCAAGGATTAAGTTTCATTGTCTGAAGCTATCTGGAAATCTGTATCTTAGTGGGAAGTTAGAGATTCTCTCACTGTATTAAGTCAACTGTTTTAAGAATGTAATTCTCAGAACCCAAAAGAGAAAATTTGCTGGCTTTCAGCCCATGCCCAAACCCAAGCCCTGACACCCTCCTGCAGTCATTAACACTTATTTGAGCTTTGGAACATTTCACATATGTTTACCATGGATTCTAAAGCACGAAATTAGCACTGTTTTATGAGCAAGTGATCTATACAATGATAAAATAGAACCCTGGTTTTCATAGGTCCAAATCAAGGTAATCACAATCTTCAAATCTATTCTCTAGGTATTGAAGTCAACTAAAAAATAAAAATAAGTACACAAGAACTCTCCAAGAATGACATTTTCAATTTTTTTTCCTGCGGTAACATTAATGATTTTTCAATGCCACTGCTGCTCATGAATTTCAGAAGAGTTCCTGGACCCAGGTTTTGAACAGATGTGGTACTGGCAAAATGCTTCACAGATTCCCCCTACCACCACCCATCCCTTTTTGGTTTTTTTTTTAAACTAGAGGGAACTAAACTGTTTATAGCAAGAAATAGGAGGCAGCGAGGGAGATCACAAAAATGGAAGAGGCTGCTCTCAATTAAGGATCTCCCCAGAGGACTTCTGTTCCTACCAGGTGTTTAGAACTGCTTCTCTTTGCTATTGTTACTAGCTTTCCTCTGAGAGAGGGACAGAATTTTTCGGTTTTTTTTTTTCTCCAGCCATACTAAACAGCACATTAATGCTGAAATACAGATACACAGAAAGTCTTCAAGGGACTCTGGACAAGGGCCCAGTATTACAGCAGGGAACTTTCATAAAGCACCAAAGACGACTGTTTTGAATACAAGTTTTGGAAACTATGATGTAAGTTTTTAAGAACCATGTTCAGAACAAGAAGACTAAGGTAAGAGATCTGGGAGTGCTAGCACCATATGGAACCACACTGTTAGCCTTCTCTTTTCAAAGCAAATCACATACTATACAGACTTCAGTACAATAGCCTTTACCATAACAGCACAGATCTATGTTAGGCTTCAAGGAGAAAAAAAAACAAAGAAAAAGGAGTCAAGCACTTCTAATTTACTTGGAAATCAAGCCTTCATGTGGACAACCTATTTCAGTAACCCCATTAAAGAACAGTAATATAAAAGCTCAGAAAAATCTTAAGTTTATGCTCATGGAGATACAAATAAGGAAAATGAAGGCTAAAGCCATTCTATAATTTAACATATTCAGAAAAAAAAATGAGAATTTTAATATTTTTATATCTTAAATATCACTAATTTCAAAGATGTGCCCTGATCCAGAGGTAAAAGTGTGTTGGAAGTAAGAAAACTTACCTGAGAATAGGCTTGTATGTTAGAAATGCTGTCCTATATACATAATGATGCAACATTAACTGACATTTCACATTTGAGACATACATAGAAGAACTCTCTCCTCCCTTCAGTTCACAATCAGCCTGGATTTTTGCTGTTTCTTAAGGACAATATAAATCCATACGAACATTTATTTCACCAGTGAATATGCAATACAAATCATTTATCTCATCAATAACCCTCATATAGGTAATCAGAGAATCCTTTGAAGGCCTATTTTAAACTAAAAGGAATCCTGGTATTTTGGTTTCAGGTCAATACTTCTACTCTAGCTCCTAGCACCTCACCGAGCAAAAAGTTTCCCTATGCGTGCATGGTGCAGCCAAAGCACGACCAACTTCAGGAAAACATGCTACTGCTCTGCAAAGGAATGTGCTCTCCTACATGAATTACATTTCCAAGATAAAGACTAAGACCTCACAGAAATATACTCTTAAGCATCTTACCTGCTTTGTCATTTGCCAAACACAGTCAATGAACTGAAGGAAAATGGGAGATCTGTCTGCATCAGCATGATCATCATCTCCATGTCCTACTCGCTGAAAGTCAAAACAAACTTCATTTCAGTCTAGTGTATTTACAGTACTATCCCAACACTTTAAAACTGAGTGACTCTTAAATAGGTTCCAAAGGTGAACAATACAAGCAGACCTTCCCTAATGCTAACCTGTATTTTTCAACTACTAAAAATGCACCCCAATATTCACTTATGGACATGCCTTTGCTGTTGAGCAGAGCTGGAAAGACGCTTGGTCAACAAAGCTGTGCCCATCTTTTATTGCATGGCCATTTATTTCTACCAGTGGGTCAAACTGGTAGGTATTCACAAAGGCTGTACTGAAACAATTTTTCCATATCTACCTGCCATAACTACATGTAATTTCTCCTAAACCATCTTAGAGTCAGAGCCCACAAAATGTCTTAATAATTTATGTCCTAATTCCCCACTAGCCCATGTGTTAAATAAACACTTCAACCTTAAATCAGAGTAATGGTTCCAGCAATTTTACCTTCTAGACACCTTAATTGTTTTCTTTGTTTCTCCATTCATAAGATTGTTAAAGATGAAGCAATGTGTTACAATCCCTCTTCCTCATAAAAAATCCATGTGATTTTTTTTAACCATTATGTTCAAGCCACTTAATTCTTATGTACTTTATATTATACCTCACACACAGATTTCCTGTCAAAAATGAACAGGTCACAATTCTCTGACACTCACATCATTAAAAGAAGGACACCAGAGATAATAACTAAAATGCAGCAGAGTACTGTGAGAAAACATGCTATTCAAAATAAAAGCCTTGAAGGTGACCATTGCAAATGCTTACCATTGCAAACCGGTGTCCAAAACTTATCCATTCTTTCTCTATAAGAACTTCAAATCCCTTGATAGTTCTGTAATAGCTGTCCAGCATAAGCATAGCTAGTGCAGTAAGCTGTGCAGTTCGATCCCAACCATCACTGCAATGTACAACTACAGATGTTTTACCAGATTCAATTTTATCTGCAATTCTTACTGCTCCGGCAAGAAGCATCTTAAATAAACAAAAATAAACAAACAAGCATATTAAATACTAACCAAAACTCTATCAAAAGAGTTATAATTTTACACTCTTAAGGTTAATATATTTTCAATTTTCAGATTAATTACATAATCATCTGGACGACATTGCTTTGATTTAGAGATTCCCAAATGGTGGTATGCATACTCCTAGAGGTACAAAAACTGTGTGCACTCTGTTGACCAGAAGAGAGTTCTTACCAGCTCTCCATTATCAGTAGCGCATAGCAAAAGAACCTGGGAATCCCTTCTCTAAATTAAATCTGAAATTCTGTGTCATGAGGAAAAGACACAAATACTGTAACCTATTCCAAAGGCTGAAGGTTCAATGTTTTCAAAGTTCATGTTCACAGTAATCCGTCACTCTTTCTTCCTCAGCTTTCAGTTCTCAATTACTAAGTTTAGAGAAAGGGACAAACTATCTAGCTAATCTAAATCAGAACACAACCCAAACACACCCAGAAACCCCTGGCTGGGAGCCTGTGTTGATTTGCTGGTGCATGAAGTATACATTGTACTCAATTCATGAGCAGACCCTTAATAGTGGATTCAGAAGCATGCTGGAGAGCAAAAAGATGGAGATGCCACAGGACTGATATCACCTGTATGAACTTCTTAATTCTTCTTCCCCACAAAAAAACCTCTCTTGTTCTCTTATGCCAGCTTTTTAAAAAACTTGAATAATCTCTCTCCTGTGAAGATTTGTCTCTGTCTTTGTAACATGACCTATCATGGCACTGAAAAATACATGAAAAAAACCCAACCACTAGAATAGAACCACAGGAGAAATTCCTATTCTGCATTCCAACACCAGAAAATGGAATCTTGCAAAATACTTGAATTTTCCCCTTCCCAGACATCTAAAAACACCTTCTGGGAAGTAGGAAAGCCAGCAACCACTGCAGAAGCTATGCACAAGACCAGTCTTCAAAGTTATTTCAATTACCATGCTTTAGAGGCAATTCTCATTGATCGTATCTTTTATGGTAAAACTAAAGGGTGCCAGGATGGAAATATCAGGAAACAATACAAAAGCATCTATGGGAGAATGGAGCTTGTGGTCTGAACTAGTTAACTGCCAATTTCTTCAGTTACAAAGCTCTACTTTGTAAATAATAAATATTAAAACAGTTCGGTCTTCAATAAAAGCAGAAAACTTATCTATATAACATACAGGTATGCAATAGCTTGCTCTAAATTGTCCTAAAGAGAACACAGATGCCTCTGAAGGAGTACAGCTGAAAATAAAAAGACAGAACAGATACAGGCAATAAGCAGAGAATAGGAGACAGAAAACAGAGTTACTATTAATTCAGTAAATATCTGTGGAGTAGGTGAGGCATTTTATTCTACTTTGGACAAAAGCCTTTAGAAAACAGATTCCTCCACAAACTATTATTTTTTTTTATAGATGTTTCAAAACTTAGCAATCATCAGTATTTCAGTTAGGGCTCCTAATGAATAACCGGCTTTAGATTGGCTTAGAAAATGAGAACTGGTTTAGAAATAATTAATAGCACAAGTTCTATCCTGAAAGGCAGAAAATACCCTGGAGGGCATGAGGAAATATCCTGGGTGTACAAAAATCACTAAGTGACCCTACTCCTGTTGTTACTACTGTCTTCACACACACAGAATGTTACTGGTGCCTCTTCAGACACTTCTGGATCATCTTCAAAGTGCTGTGGCTGCCCAGGGCTAGGAAGGTGAATTTCCAGTAAAGCATCACATTAAACTGGGACACAACCACACTGGTCTAAGCCCGGAAAACAGAAGATGCGTTAGAGTAAAGCTGTGGATTTGTTAACTACTGTTACAAGCCAAATCAAATAGGTAGGAAGCCAAGCAATTATTGCATAAAAGCACCAGAAGATACTATCAACATTGTTAACACAGTAATGGCAGCTTCTAAGAAATCAGGCTACGCCTTGTGCTGTTAATACCCTAACGTGAAGTATCATGTAAGGGACAGGTTCATGAAGAATATTACATGTGTGTCAATTCTGTAAAATAATTTAAATGAAATTTCACATTGCTGTGCTGTTGTCATCTGTGCAACAGTGATATCAAGGTCCGCTTCTCACATGGAAGCCAACGTCAATGAAAGGTGACCACTGGCTCAAACAACGCCACTTTTAAAAATAGACTATTGTATTTAATGCCAGGCTGATAAGAAAAGGTTTCCAGATACTCAGATTCTCAACAGTGTTTGACA
Source organism: Haliaeetus albicilla (assembly GCF_947461875.1). Lineage (NCBI taxonomy): Eukaryota > Metazoa > Chordata > Aves > Accipitriformes > Accipitridae > Haliaeetus > Haliaeetus albicilla. Next base: position 9,232,065 of record NC_091505.1, read on the forward strand.
TAGTCCAACTCCAAGAGAACAAGAAAATTAAACTATTCCCAAAAGATCATTAAATTTGTTTAATTCTTAATTTAAGCATTTGCTCCCTCTACCGGTTCTCCTGCAGCAGTTAGCAAGCACTAGTTAACAGAAAAGTAAAACTAATGAACAATCCCAAACACGTTTTGCATGAGTGACATTTGAGCCAGTTGCTAATAAAGCAAATTCCACTCCATCCATATTCATCATAAACAGGGGAGTGAATGTGGTAATGAAATAATCTATTCTAAAAGCATTTCAGAGGTTAGTGAAACAGACTGTAAAACTGAGTATGGTAGTGATTTATTTTAATATTATGTTAAATAATAGAGCAGATTATGACCCAGTAGAGCACTGACTATAAACAGCCCGTGAAAACGTAGGTGCCCGACACATGAACACTAACATTGCATTGAAGGAGGGAAGGATGAGAAAGACTGCAGAATTTACAGTCAAGTCCTTTTGGCAGTTGTTCAAATATAATCTGAAGTTCCCACGGCATTCTTCCAAAAAGCAGGGATAACCCTGGACTGCTCACAAACATTCCCTCTCAAGAAAATAAAACATTGTCCAACACTAAATATGATACTGTGCTATCAGGAATTAACTCATTACCTACCAATACATAAAACAGGAAACACAAAGTTATTATGGAATGCTTAAAATGCTATGTTCTAAGTGACCATTCAAAAATTAAGCTTTTTTACAAGATTATCCTGATCAAAGCAACGTGCTTAAATCTAGTCATTATTTTAGTAATATTTTCAGAAATGCAATTTAAAAACATGGTTTAAAAAAACAATTGATTTTTCACATCAAAAGTATTTTACCCTTATATATTCCAGCCAATGCGTGGAGTCCACATTCGATAACCACCGAGTCTCATCAATAGTAGGATAAACTATTTCTTTAAGTTTACGCAGGGATTCTCTCATTACGTGTATATTATGAATTTCCAGAAATACCAGCTCTGCATTTGGGTAGGCACTTTCACTTTCATACCCTCCACCTTTTGCCTGTCATTCAAAAAGTAAAAACAGATGAAAAAAAGAACATGTACAGGACTTCAGTATAAGGTTGAGTTATTTTGGTCAGGGTTCAGGATTTTCTCAGAGAAAGGATTATTTTAGCACTAATAAAAATGTATTTTTGGCTTTTGTTTTTCTAAGAATCACTAGGATATTTTTTTTAGGTGAAAGAAATTCTAAGTATAATAGGCTACATTTGATAATACATCCATATACTTTCCCCTTTTTACTACTGAAACCTTTGGTCTTCTGTGGACTTTACTGCGTGATTTCTCAGCTACGTCTTCATGCTGCCTTCCATTCCTGCCAGCCTTTCCAAACTGCTATAAGCAACTTATGTTCATTCCCATGCCCTCTTCAGAGACCCTTTTTTATCTCTTTTTGACATCAAGTTCTCCTTATCTTCATCTCTTACTCAACCTTCAGCCTTGTAATGAAGATAGAACTATTAATGCTAGTTATGATACCAGCCTACCTTGTTTGTATCTGCAACACTATTCTGTCTGGCATCAAAGATGATAAGTTTATGTGACTGAGCATTGGCATCCATTATTGTCTGCAAATATTTTTCATCTTCTTTGCAACGCTTATCATTTGGGCCTACAGATGGCTGACTGCATCGTGTTATCGTTGCTTGGCTCTCAGGATGAATCCAGGATAACACCTGGAATAAAAGAAAATTATTTTAGTTTACTACACTAGTATTAAAGCAGCAGGCCAGAGTGCAATTAGACAATCACACTGCCTACATAGCATTATTTCCTGGCAAATCAGCAAATGCAAATTTAAGGACAAGCTGATGCAAAACCATATTGACAGCACACTAGCACTGCTCATCCCAAATCTGAGCCTGAAATACAAAGTGATTCTAAACATCTTAGCTTTTATTTCTAATAAAAACTAAGGCTGGTACTGCATCTTACTAATTAGAAAAAAAAAAGAACAATGGAGGAAGAAAAACTGCTTCCATGTGGAAGTCTACAGACCTATATACTACCCTGCTAAGCAGATCTATAGCACAAAAACTGTCACGATCTAACGTATTTAAAGGGGTTCTTATGCTACCTGCAAAACTTGTCTATTCTCAAGAAAACTGCTATGGCTGTAGCACATTCCACACCAAATCAGAACACAAGCTAATATGTGAATTAGCATCAGATACCATTATGGCTTAGAAGTGTTAACTCCAAAGAAAATTTTATTACATGGCACAATAACCAAACAATTAAGACTCATAGTTGAATTGCTCTCTTCAGTTCTAAACCCATCAAGCCTAATTCTTCTTTCTTTGTCGTCCCCCCCCTTCAGGAAGGAAGCCAGCCCACTGTTATTTAAAAAAAAAGCCGAAAAGAACTCTGATAATTTCTTATAAGCTACAATTTGTAGAGCACTTATATCTCCTTGTAAAAGTTTCACTTACTGGAACTCTGCCTTTTGCTCTAAATGCTGCCACTTTTGAGAGGTCATCATCCTTCACGCTGGTTGGCACAACAAGAACAGCAGGATATGTATCACAAAGCTCATAGCTGCTGTTAATTTTGGATATTTTCCAACTCTCATTGGGCAAGCCCTGTATGAAAGCAAAATATTACATATCTTAGTTTGGAGCGATGAAAATTTTTATATGCTACATACTTTTTTTAAAAAAAAGTGTACCCACGTATTTAAATAAGCTATAAACTTTAGGTCTTCATATTGAACCATAAACCAAAACACTGAAAGTCTTTTCTATTTATTTTCTTTAAAACTGATATATAAAATAAACATTTGAATAGGCTGCACACTCAGGTAAAAAGTGATCATATAGTAAAATAAAAATACTTTTGCAACTAGAGAACTGTAGATTTACAGCAACAAACTACAGTTACTCTTCTGTTTAACACTGCTTATTCAAAACCAAATTTTTATAAAGCCTGTATTTTCTAGAAACAGCACTTGGAAAATGTGGATTTAAGAATGCATGTTAAGATAGACCAGTTTGCTCAAGTACTCAGCACCTGTTATCTCCATCAACTTTAGCCAGTGCTCAACACTCTCAAAGTCAGGCCACTTGCATTTTATTATCTAAACATGAGATCTAGACAGTCTCTGTATGTAGCTAGAGCTGAAAATTTCTAGTTTTAATATTTTTTTCTTCTTTAAATGGCTCGGGGGGTGGAGAAAAAAATAACACACCAAGTACTTAGGTAACTTACCTGCCTCTTATATTCTGCCATTGGATCATACACTTTCCAGCCATTAACAGCAAACTTTTCTTTATAGCTGAATGCAAAAAGAGGCTAAAGACAACAAAGCAAAGGCATAAATTACTGTCTAATGGGCTGTATGCACAATAAGCTCCAAAACAGTGAACCTTCTAGTATTTCAAATGTAACACTTCTAAAACTCTTTAACAGCAGACATAAAACCTTCAGTCAAGACTGGACAACACTGTGCTAGAAAGAAAATGAAAGACAGTTTCCTTCTTCAAGTACACAGTATATAATTAACAAAATCAAGATACGAAACAGTTAGAGACAGTTGAAGTTACTTGCCTGTGATCATACAACACATCAATGGCAAAGCCAGGATGACAAAATTGGTCTCCTACCCCCCAACCAGCTCCTTACCCATACAAGCAAATGAAACAACATTCTGCAGCTAACTAATAAGACTAATTCTATCTGTTGTCTTAGACAGAACTTAAGACTCAAACCTAGATCTCAAGAGTTATGTAAAAATTAACTAACTTCACCAATAACAGGACATAGCATGAAGTTTTACAAATTAACACAAGAAAGAAACAGGGTCAGAGCAGCTTGCCTGGTCTGTAACAGATTTTATGAATCAATATTGCAATGTTTGTTATACAGCCCTTTTATTTCCCCACCTACACTTTCCAAAAAGAGAAGAGCCAGTGACAGCCTTCTCTATATTTTAAGACTTACCAGCCCATTAGAAACAGGAAATGCACGTGTTACGAGATTTTCAAAAATCTCCAATCTGTTCTGCTCTTCCTGTTTATAGGCCAGCCGCAAATTTCTCATATCCTGTCAAAAATAAGTTACACTATTTTACTCCATGATAAATTTAAAAAAAAAAAAAAAAAAAAAGGCAGTTACAAGAAATTTGATTGAAAGAAGGCATATATGTAGCACTAAATCACTGACATCACCTAACCCACATTAGAACAGAGTTCTGTAACGGTTTGTATCAGATGGCTAGGATCGTCATTAGAGTTGCTAGATATAAACCCAGCCATTTTTCCTTTGAATTCACTCTTGAGACAAAAAGCAGAAGTGTTTAAGACTGCAAGTATCATAAGAGGAATTGAAATATATTACTTAAATGACGCAGCACTCAAGTACAGGGAACTGATCAGACAGAAAAACAGCACATGTGCATGCAGATTCCTCTTACAGAAAAATGAAATGAAAATACTTTAATATGAATAAAACTTTACCATGCCCTACCTTGCAAACTATTTCTATACCACATGAGTTGTCTCCGTGGCTCTGTACTCCAATTTTTTCAACTCTACTTATGACTCCAAGGGGAACATCAACAACAAAAGGTGGATCCTGAAATTTGTTTATAAAACAAATGAATTTTGTTACATTAGGAGGAACACAGAACTAATATTATTCATGTATGTTTCATTAGAGTCAACTATAATTCCTGTTTAATAGGCTGCTGTGGAACATCATACTACACTTACAACAAATTTGTCACTTTCTGAAATTTACTTCAGCAACATTCCCACCCGAAACAATATGCAGATAGATAGCAGTCTTACCCTTTCAACACTTTTGATATACATTCTGAAGTCCGTCACTGTTAGTGTACCACTGACTGCTCCCATAAATGGACAGATATACATAACATCTTTAGCTGGAAAACAGACCAATTAAAGCTTTGTTTTACTCTTACGGACATTTGTTCCAAAAAAAAATCTATTTCCATTTAAAAATAGCAAGATTTTTGCAGTTCCATGAGATTTTGATGCTTGGTCTCTATAGAAAAGCCTACTCTTCAGATGCTGTCAGGACTGAAAGAGCTGTCTTTATCTCAACAATGAAAACAATCAAATTCCTCAGTCCCACTGCAGCTGAGCAACCACTGAGCAACTGGGGCTGGGCTCAGCTAGCATGGGCTGCAGTAAGGGCAGGCAGGTAACAAAGCAGCACCCTGCTGGTATTCCTAGCTGCAAGTGGCTCTGGTCCCTGCCCTGAGGTGTAAAGCACCCACAGGCACCTCAGAGAGCGAGCATCCATCCAAATGGACAATTACTGATATGTACGCAATTGACCTCTGAGTAATTCAGTTATATGCCTACATCTTCATTTTCACTCTTTAGCTAGTATTCTTTTCTAGCCAAGTACTGTACTGCTAACACAGAGCTTGCTGTCACAGGCCAAAGTGAAATAAATCTCATTAAGAACTGGAAACTAAGTTTTTCATAACTTCATCTTCTTTGCTATCACAGTTCTGAAGCTTTTGAATCTATTAAGTATCCTTGGCACGCCCCAAGCAGAAATACAACACATACACCTATATGGAACAAACTAACCTTTGAAAAAAAATTATTTATCTATATGGAGCAAGTCATCCTCTAAAACTGATTTCTCCTTCCTACATTTAGATTTAAAAGACAAAGAAGAGAAATCCACATCAAATCAGCTAATCTAAAGTGGCATTAAATTAAAATAGCAAAAGTCAAAAGGAAATAATATTCTGTTTTTAAATAAATAAACTAGTGATTTAATAGTATTCAGTGTAGTACTCAACAGTATGCTTACCAATAACTTTGATTGATTCTCCAGGAAAAAGTGGAGCCTCTTCCATCTGTGCTAGTTTGTTTCCATCCCGCAGTGCCTGGCAGAAATCCAAAACCATGAGTAAATCTCACTTTCCATCTGTACTACATTGATACATTTTGATGCAAAGTGCTTTTACTACCAGATTACTGGAACACAAGAAGTGTATCTTTTTTTACAAGGCACAACTGCATTAACCAGTACCACAGCAAAAAAAACCACAACACAGAACTCAGTATTATAAATATTACAGAGACATACATGTTAGTAACATATTAGTAATAAAGCATTTTAATTAGTTTCACATGCTAGCTACATATAGCATACAAAAATAGGAACAGTAAGATCAGCCCAAATTTGTAATTAATAATTTGTTAGTCTTTTGCTAAATGCAGGTATTATTTTGGGTATTTTATCTACTTAGGAACGTTTTAAAGCTCATATTAAATTTTTTTCTATTCTTAATGTTGTTTATTTGAGTATTTTCATGTGAGAGAATTATATGGCAGAAGCTTTACTTATTTAATATTTTAACTTTGTATTTTTGATAGCAAGAAGTCAGAAGCACCCCACGATGCTCTATTTCAATCAATACCCTACTGAGAGTACCACAAGTTGTGGAAGAGGTCCATTATAGGAATTTTGGATCCAGAAGGTCAGATTAAGAATGAAGTAATAATGAAATATAGAAGAACAATTAGCAATTTTAAAATAAGGGCTAGTTCCATAAATTTTCATTTAAGTAAATGGCTTCATTCCTGAATGATACAAGATTGATCCTTTGGGTCCTTCACTGCCGGCTAAGATTTATAATGTACTAAAGATTCTAATTAAGAATAAAAGGGTTTGCAGGACTTTTAAGGACCACGTGAGAAAGTGATCTCTCTCGGGTCAACATGATGAGATATTAAGGTTTCAATTTTTTACATCCTAAAGTGAGAATAAATATAATGGGCTATGTTACAGTAAACAACTCTTCCCTTGTATTGCAGCTCTGATGCACATACAAATAATTGGTAGAATCTATCTGTCTCCAAACAAACTACCTTAAGCTCTCAATAATAAATAATTTCCAAAGATATTTCAATTGATCTCTGGCTTTAGATTTTCTTGGAAACTAACAGAATTTTATATTCAGCACCCAATCACAAAAGATGGGTGTGTAGAGAATTAGCCATTACTTAAAAACTTACAAGGGCAGATGTGCTCTGTCAGACCGGGGCTTACGTGCAGTATTACATTCTAGACTACAGGACATTACACGAAAACCCTACCTAGCACATAACCAGTTAACACACTAAATGCTTTCTATGGATTCTCTTGCATGAGAAATACAAGATTTGTATGTACTGTACAAGTACTAATATATAGTACCTTGCTACACAGTTAATGAATGAAAGATGAGTAAAACTTGCCACCTGATCAGGTTCTGCTTCAGAATGATAGCCATTGTGTCCATCCTGAATCTCCTGCATTGCATGAGGCAGCAGTAGGGCAAGGGAGAAGTAACAGGAAAAAACATGCAGACAACAGGTGAAAGGACAGAATCTTTTCTTTTTTGTTTCCCTTTTTTATTTTCTTTCCTTAAAAAGACAGCATATACTTTAACTCCAGCCAAGCTAGTCAAAATTTTCCGCTCCTGGCACAAACTACTTTCCACAGAAAGGAATCCAAGCTATTAGCACTATCCCTTTAATGTTTTTGGCACCACGCAAAATGAAAAATTTACTCCCTTTTTCACAAAAGACTCAGTGCTGGTAGATAAGAACATAAAAGTATGTACTGTCTTTTTAAGACAAGCAACCTTATATTGAAAAAAATTAATTCAAAGTATGCCACATGCTTATCAATAGAAGAAATTGAGTACAGCTTGCAATGGTAGCATTAGGGGAAAACTCATGCAAGCTTTCAAGGAAAAAATAGGTCAACATCAAATAGAAGTATCTAGACAATTTAAAAAATGCTTTACTGTGTAAAACATGTTTTAATCGAACTTTCAGTTTTATGGTTTCACGTATTTTTCCAGCAACTTCTGTGCTGTTGCTGGAAACCTAGTCAGTAACTTTACAGAACCTAAAATTACTCCTCATAACAAAATATGCAAAAAATTCACATTTTTATGTTAATTTATTTTTGCATCATACTGGCAGCAAATCCTGAATATTAATTAAATCTCTTTAATAAACATAAGGTCCCTATGCACTCCAGAGAGAAGTACAAATGTCATAGGGTCATATAAAGTAATTGTTTTAATATGTTCAGCCAAAATTTTCTTCCATCTTCTTTCTTTCCTTATTAACTGGAGAGAAGTTGTCTGACAGTCTATTATTCCCAGTTCAGATGCAAAGAACTTCTCACCTGATAGACTGTAAAACCTGCCTCAGTCTAAATTTACAAATGTTTGCTAAAGTCAATTTTTCTTTTTACAGTACTTCTACAGAAACCTCAAAAAAGAAGAACTTAGAAGAACTTCAGATATCTTCAGATAATTTGAACTCTACAAAAGTTTAAAGTTATAATTAATTAAAAACCCCTTTCAAATTATAAAGGACTCCTAACATTTATGTATTGGTGGAATTTTGTTAAACAGAAATTACTTAAATTTCAGACCATAAAAATGTTGTTTCTGAAATTAAAGCAAAATAGATATTGTGATCTCTGGAAGAAAACCAGAAGGACAACCAGCAAATACACCAGAAGATTTTAAATAAATGAAAGAAGCACAGCAGATCATTCAAAGATGAAAGCCTTTACAAAGAACTATGAAAAACTGAACAAAAACAATCAATTTTTTGTTACTCAACCCAGACGGATTATTTCAAGAGCTATCTATTTCAAAAAAAAAAAAAAAAAAAAAAAAAAATCAACTTGTGGATTTGCATGATTGGACTAAACACATCATTTTCAAATATGTAAACAGATGAGAAAAAGAAATCATTCAGACTTCATCTCTTGGTCTGAGACTGAACAAGAGGTCTTTGTTTGAATAAAAGTGTTAGACACATTTCATGAACAATGTCAGAACACTATCCAGATCATTTCTCACTCCATAAATGTTACTAAGAGAGAGGGACAAGAAAACAAGGCATGCCCTTTTTATATCTCCAATGAACAATGGGCAAGACCTAGTCTCAAAATTATCATTAAAAAGATGCAGGTCATTGCACTAGTGTCTAACTTCAAACTTAACTTTCAATCCTACTACAGGGTAGTAACAATTAAAGTAAAACATGTACAAAGGCAAGCATGAATTGGTATCTTATTTAAATAGGACAGACAAAGACGTAACGCTGTTACTACTAATATTCTTCAGCATAGATAACATGTTAGAGCTGCTAATACAGTACTCTGTAGTCCGAAGCATGTAAGCCTCAGTTGCAAGCATCCACTTTGTCAAAATTAATGCAATAAAACTGAAGTTAGTATTGCACATTCATAACATAATTTAAAAATACTGCTCTCTTACACATTGACTTTTATTGCTCATGAAAACATTGTAATGTATATAAAGCATTTCTATGGCAAAGAAGCTGTTGCACTGCATAGCAAAATGGTCTGACTGGTACATAAAAACCATTAATGAAGTAAAGAAGAACGCTTGACACACCAAGATCTCACACAGCACAAAAGACAAACAGGTAGGAGGCCGTTTTACTGCTAGCCAAAGGTAATCTTACCCGTATAACAGGCCTCCTGTACACCTGTTAGTTAAAATATAAAATGTTATCCAACAAAACACACAATTTGATTTGTTAAAGATATCTTACTTCATCAGATTTTCAGAAGAACTTTACTTCCAAACATTTTAATTATAGCTGGATTTTGAAAGAACAAAACAAAACTATGCAGATCTAGTAGCTCTCATTTGCAGAATTGTTTTGGTCTAAAAACAATCTAGCCACTTCATTTTAGTGATGTAACAAATGTCAAGCTCTTTTGAAACATTCATTCCTAATCACCCTTTTATCCAGTTACAATGCGCTATTGTGAAAAGAGAAGAAAGAGCCTGGTAATCCTTCTAGGTGGAAGACAGTAAGACTGCACTAACAGCCATGAAGTATAACCACCATATCTTTTAGATTCAAATGGCAAAACAAGGATAGCAACAACTCCTCTCAACTTATTTCTGAAGGTGTCTATATTCAGCTACTATCATCTAAGCAATTGTCATTTATATGAACACCTCATTCAAGAATACTCTCCAGGCAGAAAGTATGTCAGAGAAGACAGACACAGCAGAGTTCAAACTCAGAGTGAGATCATGCTGCTGTAGGGTTTAGCAAGCAAGAGCTCGCTCAGTACTTTCCAGTTTTGATGATCTCATTTGCAGCCCCTTTGCTTCCGTTTGCTTCCCCCCTCCCCGAAATTACATTTTGGTAAGGTAAGTTACACAGAGTAACATGAGGAACATCATTAGATGCAAGAATCGATATGTTTACCTGTTTTTTACAAACATATTGATTGAAACATTAAAAAAAGGATGAAAGAAAGAATAAAGCAGCGAGTTCCTGGTAAATCCAGCAGAAAGCAACAGAACTGCCTGACCAGTTCCAGAAGCGCACACACGCGCCTGGCCCTACCTGAAGTTTCTGAGTTGTTGTAAAATAGTCTCTAAATGCAGCAACTCGAGGTAACCAAATGTAACAAAGACACAGAAAATTGCTCAGCGTGCATCAAAAGGGAAAGATGTCTCAAAGGAAAATGGAGTTATAAACGGGCGTTATCTTTTTACATGTAATGATGAATAAACCCAGCCTAAGCAACTAGTCGTACCACTGAACTTCAGCAGAAGCTACGTGCAAAGAAAACCCTCTCCTAAAACATAGACACCGCTTCACAAGATACTGGTCCTGAACGTAACTAAAGATATTCTAGGATAAAAAAATTCCATGATGCTATACACAAATACAGGATTTAAGATCACAGCAATGCAATGATGCCAAATACAATTTATACACAAAAATTCTTAAAATCACCAGGCTTAATTCTTTTTCTTTCACTTCTATGAAACAGAGAATGAAGCAGAATTTTAATTAAGCCTTAAAACACTTGTTCCTGTTAAATAATATCCAAGATGAATTTGGTATAGAGAAGGAGGTTATTTACAATTAAAAAGTGCTCTTTATTCCAGAGAAATGCATTCTAACTCAGCGATAAACTGAACACCAAGCTTACATACTTGGATTTTACTAAAATGAAGTCCTTGATCTACAGGGCAAATAAAACATCAACAGCTGTAATGCAAGGTTTCCCACAATGTTTTATCAAAGATGTTAGCCTTGACCTGAAATAAGCATTTGCAATTCAGCTGCCATAGTACAGAAGAGCTACACTTTTTTATGAGTATAAGCTGCTGACTGTGCCAATAGTGTGAAACTCTGTGAGGTGAATTTTTAAGTAGAGTACGGTCAAAAACATTTTGTGGATTCATCTTCAGGCTTATGCTGAATCTGACCTGCTGTCACAGAATCTAAAATACGCTGTTTCTGGACAACAAACTTTTTAATCACAGAGCGTATTAGAAAATAAATTAAAATCTAGTTAAAACCAAAACCAGATAAAATCTTCATTTGGCCATTTTGCATGAAGACCATGAAACTGTTTCAAATCTAGGAAGAAAAAGGATCTAGATAGCAGCAGCCTGGGTTTCTTAAAGGGACTTGAAACACAGGTGACTTTTGTCAATTTGTAAGAGAAGGAAAGCTGCATATGCTCCACTCTTGATAGTTCAGTTTGCTGGCTGAACTGGCATATAGGAAACAGCAAACGAGCACGAAAGAATAGGGGTAAAAAAGCATAATGGAACCTACCAGGTGAACCATACTGTGCAATCATTACCTTAACGACAAAAATGTTGCTGGGAGGGAATGAGAAAGGTGATTTGTTTGTTTGCTTGTTTGATGTTAAATTCTCTGCCTCTGGTGAAACCCCATGAAAAATGATAGTCATTTATGTTCTTTGCATGGTAACAAAGACACATGCATTTATGTTTTGTGAGATCTGGAGACCTCAACTCTGTACTCTGAATGACACGCACTAGAAACAATTTCAACCTGTAACTATTAATCTACTTTACCGATTTTTTTTAATGCAGTAATCAAAAGACAACTCACTTTTAGCATTCTATTCAAAACATTGACTTTTAATTTTCCTTTCACCTGTCTCTTAATTTTTATTCTGTAGACTTCAATGCCACTATTCTAAATATGGAGGAAAACACAAAGCAGATTCAAGACTCCTACGCATAATGAGATGTTTCCAGCTCTGAAACATTCAGCCATCACTTAAGTACTTACCATCTGATAATCAAGGTAGCAAGGACTTTCCTGATCATTCACTCTTTTATCTTAAACAAATCAATGCATTCCTCAAGTCACTTACCCTGTAGTCTCTGGACACACCTTCTGATGGGACAGACCCTGAAATCTGACTAGAAATGGTTGCAGCTATCAGCTGTTTACACCATTCCACATGGGATCCAGTCGGGCTACAAAAACAATATTTCAAATTATTTAGCAATAATTCAAAATGCATACTTAGAATAGCATAGGAACTGAGCACATCCAGAAAACAAGACCATAAATGATCACTAACATCATAAAAATTAGCTTGCTTTGTGGGCAGAATCCAACTGTTTTGCTGATCAAATTCGGGAAAAGAATTTTACTAGATCTTATCAGAGATGTAGAGCTGTCAGGAGGTTAAAAGTGAGGTTAGGGTCCTAGGAACTTATAAAAATGTTGGTTTCCTTATCCAGTATAATTTTTTTCATCATTCACACATTTTTTTCTTAAAGCCATCCATGGAATTAATTTGATCAAGTAATAGGAAACTCCTTACACTTTCCTTATTATTATTTCCTGATTATTCAGGACATCCTCAAAATTAAATTCCCTGTATGCCAGCATTTAAAAATTTAAGATACGCTCGTGTTGTATTCTACATTAATATTAAATGTAGAAAATACATGTTTTCTAAAGGGTAACTTCTAGTTAGCCATATCTTTTTCCTATTCATAAAATAATCTCTGAATAATCTTTAGGACAGGCCTTCCCATGCCACAGCAAGGAATTCTGCAGTGTAAGGTGTTTATAAGAACCCTAAAGACAAAGCACCTGAACAGCAGAATTGCACTAAATCCCAGATGATGCATTTTGAGAACAGTTGCCTGAAATAGCACTGCTTACAAATAATGTAGTATTTGAGTGTGAGAAACAATTACACAGATTGTTGCCAGCTACTTTGAAGAGCACTAGGTCTGCTTCAAAACATGCCAGTATCTAATGAAAAACTGGGAATGCCAGAGGGAGCTGTTCCCTGAGTGCCACAGCAGCCTCAGCCAATGCCTTCGGTATAGTTGGGCTCTTCTACAGATTTAATGCTTATTTGGAAGTCAAATACAGAAAGAAAATTTTAATTCATTTTTAGAATTCATTCATAAACTAGCTTTGGATTCTGTGAGTATCCCGTGACATTGAAGTGAATAACTACATACGCATAGCCAGCACTCGACAGGTGCACCACAACTTGGCCATTAAGAGGGTGGGATAATGGCATAAGATGACCATTTACTACTTAACTAGAGGTCTTTTCTTATATTAACTCTGCTAGGATAGGTAGATCTAAGGTGAAGATGCATCCAACAACTTCATACCTGAAATGAAAGCTCTTTCAGAACTTTTCTGATAAATTTTAGTAGCTTTCTCCCCACCTGCAAAATTCTACACAGTACTAGATCACAAAACATTGGTTTGCAGCTAAAACACATCTGTGATATTCCCACTTGAATAACAAAGATAATTCTCAGGTTAGTGCTGAACTCGAGTCCAGATTCACTTAGAGAAACTTTTTACTTAAGTTTTGCAAAAGAGTGCATGAGCTAAACCCTACAGTAATCCTCTTCTGATCTCATTTATTTCTCCTTCTCTTACATCTCTTAATTTCTAGTGCATCTCTTTAGGGTTCATCTGTTTCCCAGTAAGCATTTACTTGTTATTTAAGAAAAGGATTTATTTTTCTATGACTTATCTTCACCGGGTATCACTACATCAACAAAGTTAATAGCAGCAGGAAAACAAATATGAATGCGGGTCCATCTCCTAGGATCACTGTCTCAGGATGTATCAGCGTACCGCAGGATGCTGATCACGCCGATGTGACTTATCACCATCTATCAAGTGGGACACATACCAGTACACGTCTTTTCATTCTGTCTCATCTGAGGTCACGCACATTAGTGTAGCCTGGTACAACCGTACTGGCAAATAAGTAAGTTACGTGACAAACGGATATTACAACTTTTCCAGGGTAGAACAAGATTAGAAGGAGAAAGAAAGATGAAAATTAAGATAAGAAAGTACATTAATAAGGAATACAAAGATGTAAGGTTTGGTGATAGAAAAGGGACATTTGATTTCCTCCTTCATTAGAATGATGTAGAACTCCAGGTTTCTCCTAACAGAAAAGAGAGAGAATATGGAGACTGGAACTGGGCCCTGATTTTTAAATACAGCCTTTATTTTTCAATCTGGGTGAAATTTCCATTAGTTTCTACTCCTTATTTAAGGATTTTTAAATTCAGCTCCGAAGTCTGCCTCCACCTGGAAACTTCTAAAGGAAGGAATGACTCTGCCAGCAACTGCTGGACTAGATGCGGTAACACCTGGTGTCAAACTCCCGCGTCCCCACCGCGGCGAAGCCCCCCCAGCCTGCAGCCAGCCGAGCATCTTCCTCCTAGACACGCACCCACAGACGAACTGACACACCGGGGGGGGACACAAGGCTGCTCTGGGACAGTTACAGCTCTGCAGATGAAACACACGCTCGCATGAGGGAGGGAGGGGAAAAAAAAAAAAAGGCCTTAAAATCTGAGACCAGTCTCACTTGAGTTTGCAAAGATGAGAAGCTACGCGCTGCCCAAAAACCCCCGGGCCAAAATCCCGCAGGCAGCCTCAGCCTTCCCGCCGCCGCCGCCGCCGTGACTGACGAAAAACACACGACCGCAAGCAGGAAACTTTGACAACAGCCAGTTCCCCCGCCGAGGAAAATCCGCCGGTTACACAAAAATAAACGCCCAGATTGAAGTTACTCGGCCCGGCTGGGCTCCGCGCCGGCGGGCAGGCCGCCCCAAGGCCCGGGGTGGGGGGTGGCCCAGCTGCCCGGAGGCTGGGGCCGAGGGGCGCCCGCCGCCGCCTCCCGCCGCCCGGCCCCGCGGGGAGCGCAGGCCGCGGCGCCCCCTTCTCCCGCCGCCCCCCGGCCGGGGCGCTCCTCTCCGCCGCCGAGCTCCGCTCACCTGTCCAGCGTCTCCGTGCTGGCCTGCCGCGACCCCGTCCCCGCCGCCGCGGCGCCCCCCGCCCGCACGGCTCGCCGGCTGCCGCCGCCGCCGCCCTCCACCGCCGGCCCGGCCGCCGCCGCCGCCGCCGCCGCCGCCGCCCGCTCCATGTTGCCGGCCGCCGGCGGGACTCGCTGCGCCGCCGGGATGGCGGACTCCCGCCCCTCCGCGGCGCGGCCCCCCGGCCCGGCCCGGCCCTGCCGCCTCAGCCCGGCCCGCTCGGGCCCCGGCGGCGGCCGAGAGCTGTCACCTGGCGGCGGGGCTTACCCACAGGCCTCCGCGCCGCCGCGAGGGCGGGCAGCGGCCCCGCGCGGCGGGGGAAGGCCCGGCTGCTGCCGCCCCGCCGGCTCCGCGGGGCCCGGCCCGGCGGCTGAGGGGAGGGCAGGGCCGGCGGGCGCCCCCTCAGGCCTCCAGCCCCCTCGGCGGTGGGAGAGCTGGACCGCCATCAGCGGGGACGGAAAGGCGCGAACCCTCTCAGCGTTCCACTACGACGTCCGTCAGAGGCAAAGGGTTCAAAACTGACATTTTTATTTTTTTTCTTTCCTTCACACACATACATGGCAGACGGATGTTAAGCTCTCTCTCCCCCACCCCGGACCCCACAGGCGCTTGACAGGTGACGCCCGGCTCCGGCGCAGTCCTGCGGGGTGGGACGAGGGCGGCCAAAGCTGTTACTTCAGGAGCAGCGAGGAGCGAGCACACGAGGAGAGTCCTGGTCAGTTTTAAAAAGCTGTTTTCTCAAGCATGACACAAAAAGCAAGACAAAAAAAACTGAACCCAAGGCAGAGTTTAAAAATACATTAAAAGGAGGTAGTATGCAAATCGTTTCTAGGGTACACCCTTAACAGTGATGCTGGAGTGGATAAGGCATAAGCAAATAAAGAAGGCATTCAACAAATAAACTTTCTAAATAAGTAACTGAAGCCCCGCACAAAAACTAGGTTATCTTCTCAGGTCCGTGGAAGGAAGGGTACAGAAAGGAAAAAAACTAAAACAGCGTTCTGAGATGGATAGTTCATGTTGGATATTGGGCATTTACAGCTGTTGACGTTCCCATCCCAGCCCTGCTTTTTTACCCCTCCTGGAAAAGGCACTCGGCGCCCGAACTCTCTCGTTCACCGCCTCGAAAGCTTCCCCGGGTTTGTTCTTGGCCGCGACAGCTACAACAAGGGAACCGACTGCAGTTAACAACGGGTCAGCGGCTGCACCTGCCCCTGCGCCCAGGGGACCGGCGGTGCCCTACAGATAGAGCATTGCAGAAGGACAGCCCCCAGCACGTGTTTAAGTGGAAAGGAGAAAAGCTTTCTGTTAACATTGATCAGTTTGTATGCCTACATTCACAACTTCAGAGTAGTATCTTCCAGAAAGTACTGGATTAAAAACACCCCTATGTTTGCCTAATATCACCACGTAAAAATGGAATTAAAACAAGTATCATATCTGTTGACTTGAAAAAAATCCAAGCCCGCACAGAGCTATGTTAGAGAGCTTCAAAGACTGAAATTCAACTGAACCAGTAATAATAAGAATGGGATATATGTAATGAAGTAAGTGCAAAAAGATCCTTTCCATTATATTACACTTTCCCAAATGCAATAGGTTATCATGTAGTGTTTACACAGTAAAAACGATTAGATTTTCTGAACTTCTCCACGCTGCTCAGAGATGTCACCAATATATCCAACTCAAATACAGAAACTTTAAATATTCTAATAAAAATAGCTTTTTTTATAAACCACAAGTAGAAGGCAAATATACCAGAGTATGCATAGCTTTCAAAATGTAAAGTATACCATGAACAATTCAGTATCCTTCTTCATTTATCTGATGTAATGCATCTTATTTACCTTAACAAGTCAAGATTTGGGGACAATGTTGTTATTCTGGAAACACATACTGAAGAACATTGACGGGAGAATGAAATTTAGAGGACAAAAATAAGTCTTATAAATTGTGTATTTAGAACACACATGCCGTATGCTCCGAGCTTCCCTGAAAAAAAATAGTGCAATTCAGTGTATATACTGAATTAAATCAAGAGGTGGTACACTTTTATTCCTTTGAAAAAATACTGTTCTAAAAATATTCAGATGTCCTCTAAACTTTGACTTATTTTATGGAACTATAGCTTTAAATTTAGTTTTCATATGCAAAATATTTACACTGTATAAACTTGCAGAATTTCTAACAAACTATATTATATATACTTACACAAAACTTAATTTATATATAATCCTATTATATCTTGCAGATCAAAACTCACCACATGTACAATAATTTACAATGACAGAAGCCTCAAGCATCAAAATATCTCCTTTAAAATAACAATATTAGATAAAAGTCCTCTACAGATTCTGAATTGCAATATTTCCTGGATTGCTTGAATATCATTAAACTTCTCAGAATATGCAAAATTTTAATTAAATATCAAGTAGCAAGGTTTGTGCTGTCATAAGAAATGCTTGCAACTGTTTAAAAAATACCTGAAAAGGAACAAATTAAAGGTTTACAAGAAGCCTCTGAAATGAAGGCTTGAAACTAGAATGCACTGGAAGGTTCAATATAAGTGCACACATTATATGTAAATCTTGTATACTTAAGTCCCTTAAATACTTAAGAATAAATTCATTGAACAAAAGTTAAATTAAACAGTAAGCTATAAATGTACAAGTTTTCAACAGTATTTGTAACTGAAAATTTTTGCCTACTTTGGTATAAAAAGTTCCTTTAAACAGGCACATTTACTTTTAGAAGACAAATACAAGCTTTAATACTATGGCTATTGCTGGATATTTAAGCAATGTCTCTGTAGGTCTGGTTTTAATTATATAAACCTTCTTTAGAACCATTTTATTTTGTATTAATCCAAAGAACCAATATTGCCAACAGTGATAATTTGTAATATACTTTAGTGCTGAACAGTTAGCCAAAACAGGACTTCTCAGAATCCAGTACAATTGTCATTTGTTTAAAAAATAAATAAAAAAAAAATCAATTTACAGTAAAAAATAGCTTTTTCTTTTCTTTTGATATCTACTGAGCTATTTGAATTTTTTTTACTTAGAAGCATATCACTGAAATCCCTTCCATAGTTTTATTTCAAAAAAGGAAAATTTGGAATTCTCAGGTAACTGGAAAATTTCAACACTTTTCTCTGAAATCTGACAATAGAATTTATTTCCACAAACGTATTCCTAATGGGAATACACACATATCTAATTTTTTTACACAATGTGAATATTCCTATTGCCATTAATGCACTTATTCACAACATGTAAGACTGAGCATGAATTTCCTTACAGGAACATGACCTACAATGTAATAAATTAAAGCATTCTTATGAAAACAATAAATCCATTTCATTTCAATTGTACCAGACTTTCCAAAATCACTCTTAAAGCCCTCCATAACTAGAAGATGATTAATAATGTTCCCAGTCCACAGGTTCTGAAAGGCACGTAATTGAAGAGTTGGTTTTGTTTGTTTTGAAGTCCTCCTCAAATGAAGGCAGTCTAAAATAATTTGTGTTAGGACAGTCTAATGTAAGGCATTAAAATATTCCTCTCTATGCTATGTTAAGCACCACTTGCTATTAACAGTATAGAACGAAGCCAACATTTTCTTCAAAAATGTGTTTGTACTTGGGACATCATTTGTGAGGGAGATGCTGATGAGGCTGATGAATTGGGTATCTTAGAATTATTTGTGATCTGTAGTTCTTCAAGTCTCCTTATATAATCATCACGTAACGCAAGGAGCTCCATGTAACGCTGCTCCACTGGATTTGGCTGCTAGAAAGAGATTTATATTAGTCTTATCACTTCAGTCCAACTACTTCTATACAGTTAGGCTGCTGTAGTATTTGTTTTCCTGGCATTACTCAGTATTTGTAGTTTCCAACATATGTAACAAGTTGTTACAGAAATATTTATTTCTATAATGCAAGAGCCCTCTGCCTTCCAGTTGTTCCCATCCAAAGAAAATCTTTACACAAAACAGTTCTTCCTACCTCAATAAAATCAGCCAGCATTTCCTGGAGCACATGGATTTTATTTTCTTATTATCTAATACTGTGTGGAAGATAGGTGTGAATACCTTGTCTGAAGCTTTTCTCTTCCTGACTTATTAAAAGGCTTTAGATTCCAGAGGTCAGATGTCTCATCATCTTCCCTAAAAACAGTGTTTAGCCAGACTATTTTAGCTACACTGATGAGATTAAGATGAAATCCATGTCTTCAGATTAAATAATTTCCCTTACTGATGAAATTTACTTCAGTTTTTAATAGTAGTGAATTCTGTAAGTAAACCTGAATGTGTTTAAAATCAACCGCCCTGGCATTCAAGAGATTACTCACAGAAAGAGCATCTTAACTGTTTCCATTTTAAGCTTAGCTTCCTTCTTCAGATCAAATAATGAAACAAATGGAAAAGTATTACAAATGTCCAAGGCAGATACAGAGCCTAAAGTTACCTTCAGCTGTATAACCCTGTCAAGAAGTTGCTGCTGTTTCACAGTTAATTAAATTAAGCCTGTAATTAAAAGCTATTAGCAGTACAGTAGGAGCAAATGTAAATGCCTCACCAGTTGAAAAACAGCTGAATTGGCACTCTTCGGTGCACCACTCACTATGCACCCCAGAAGAGGACAGCGATGAATGCTGAAGCAACTGTGGAAGTTGGATCAATGACTGAATCTAGTTACTAAGATGATTAGAGATGTAGGGTTAATGATGTTGCTAGTGACAGACCAGACTCTTCATTAGACTGAAGTCTGATCCGGAACATGCTTCTAAGTAACGGCACTAAGAAAGGTCATCAAAAAACTGGTTCAGGCCACATGCCCACTGTTCAGTTGCTTAAGTGAAGATGAAGCATAAAATTCAAGTGCAGCACAGAAAAATTGTCGCATTTTATATATAAAAATGGCAAAAATGAGGGACCAGTAGTAGCAGCATAGAAGATCATCACATGGGTTTGCATTTCTAATAAAAAACTCCTGCCAAAAACCTTCCCTGAATAATGGCAAAGCGCATTTTTAAGTAGATTTACAGCTAATTTGCATGCCCTACAATCCTTCACTTTCTAAAATAAATCTTTGGATTCATCTTTTGCAAAATGGCCTCATCTTTCACAGCAAGCCACAAAAGCTCTAAAACTAGAACTTCAAATTAAAACTGGCAACATACTTGTAAGAAAATATATAAAACCGTCTGGCTTTCTTGCAGCCTCTGAAGTGTTGTAAATAAATACAGGAGATCAGCTGCAGAAAAGGAAGTGCATTCCCTGAAAACTCCTGATTCATTCCAGGGGCTGGACTGTGAAGACTGCTTCTGTCAAAGAAATTGCTCCTCTATCTTCTACTCAAAACTCCACAACTTGTTAGGAAGGACAAGTAAGACTCTGTACACCGTCTTTACATGCCACATTGCTAAGGATTCTAGAAGACTGTAACAAACATTGAGTGTCCATATATTAAACATTAAAAGCACAGAACTGAACTATATGTAATTTGATAAATGCTTTTCTGGGCTTCCAATCTGATCCGCTTGTATGATTTTCAGTAACAGCTTTCATCCAACAGTTACACAGTCTAAACAATGTTGGGTCATCAAAGTTACATAAGAAAAGAAAAAAGATTCTTACCATAAGCCATCAATACAGATAGCAGTTTTGAAAAAGAAAGGACCGAATAGATCATCTTAATTTGTAAAAGACTTCATACACTCTCTTGGAAAAAGAATAAAGACTAAGCAAATGCAACTAAGCGTGTTTGTGATGCTAATGCCCTAACTCTTCAGGGGTCAGTAAGCCCTATTTCTAAGTGTTGTCACTCACCCTTTAGTAGCATGAAATGCCCTTAAAAAATGCTCCCCCAGGCCAGTCCGCAAGAAAAGGGACTAGAAAGAGCTTGAAGATGACTTGATACTAAGCAGTGAAATAAGTTCAGTGTTCTGAGAAGAGCTGAGTGAGTAAAAAAAAAAAAAAAAAAACCACAAAACCCCCCCCAAACCAAACTGAATAATCATTTTCACTTTTTTCTCTGCATCTTTACAAAAACCTGAAAAACGTGAACAGATTACAGGTACTATTCTACAAGTCAGTTACGACACAAAATCCTACTTCTGAAGTCTAAAAGCATTTTGTACATTATAGAGAATTTACTTACTTGTTGCCGAATTCTTGGGTTCCACCTGATGTAGTAATTGACCCAGAGCTCTAAATGACGCATACTGGCTACCGGATAGAGCGCTCGATTTAGCTCTTTAGTATAAAAAGGATTGGTGTATTTAGATTTTTCACTGTTTATTAAAGACCATAATGATAATGTTTTCTCAGTCACTTTCTAAAATGAAATTGAAATAAGAACAGTAAATATTTGCACAAAATCAGGAAATCCATCAGAGAAGCCAAGGTTACATTCTAAAATTAATACACTTCTGATTTACTTAGAAGCATAGTAAGTTACTGTATTAGAAATATTCCAAAACCAGAGCTTAGCAAGTATTTTAGTGACTGAATAGTCTTTAAGCTACCAAAACTAAGGAACTTACCATGCAACTATTCTTTAACGAGAATAAAGCCAGTTCAAAACCATTGTCATACAAGGAATATAACCAAATATGATACAACGAAAACTTTTTGTAATCATCTAGAGTCAAGATAGCAATACAACTAAACAATCCGTGGTTTGACTAACCTCTTTTTCTCTAACAGACTCACTGTTATACAAGAAAGTACCAAACCGGCAGCTGTACAAGTGATCCAGGATTGTAATCAAGAACTGCTCATTGAATTCAAAGGCTGTAGGAAACTAAAAACAGAAAAGATAAATTTGTTCTTTCCATCATAAAAGGAGGGAGAGATGCACATGCCCTGGTTAAGAAGCTAAAGGTGGCATTTAGAAGCCTGAATACATCTACAAATAATTTTTAAGATAATACTTTTATATACTTTATAGCACAGTAAGTGTTCAGATGACATGAGGTGTTCAACTTTCTCAAACTAGTCACTGAAAAGAACTCTTCTCAAAATGTTCTTAACTGCCTTTAATTTCTAAATAGAAGAATAAAATACAGAATGGTTACAGTTATATTTTTACTAGCAAGACAAAGTAAGATATCCATAGTGCACTCTAAACAGTGCAGCACCAAACCGGAAAATAAGAGTTTAGCTCCTAATCCTTGGCCCTAAACAGACTTAAGTTTGCTGCTTTGTTTGTTACTTATTGAAAATACGTTTAAATCACAGCACTCAATAGCTCCCAAGCTTCCTTCTGAAGCTTTGACAAAACAACATTTGTTCCTGTAGTTCAAGAGACAGCTTCACAAAAATGGTGAAACGAAACAACAGACCCTATTAAGATAGTTGGATGCAATTCCTGTAAAAGCATTCTGCTGGGTCACATCTCAATATGTTTCCAAGAAGCCCATATCCAAGACACACCAGCCTTGCGTGCATAGCCAATGCCATATTAAGCAACATAACTACAGCTTGTATACCACTTTTAGAAATTGGGTAGAGAGATGGTACCATTTAAAAGTAAATACACTCTTTTTGGTTACAGTCAGAGCAGAGGGGTATGCTGTCCTCTTCAAATACTTTTTTTTTTTTTTTTAATAAAGATCTAGGTTTTTAATTCAGTAATATCTTAATCATGTTACCTTCTGCAGAATGATATAACATACCTGTTTAGACATCTGCCACACACAATCAATAAACTGGAGAAAGATGGGTGATCTGTCTGCATCAGCATGATTTTTATCACCATGGCCTATTCTCTGAAATGAAGCAATACAGCCTCCTGTTAACCAACACAGTCTTTTATGGCCAACAGACATTGTTTCTTATTTTGCAATAGAATATTAATGCTTCTGTAATAGAGCAACCTGTTCTTATGATTTCAGAATTAGTTATTGCACCAAGGAGGAAAGATTCAGATATACAGAAATACTGCAAAGCTGTTCTGAAGATGTCTGACAAAAATTCCAAAGTGATAATTGGTCCTGTTATAAAAACCTGCTAGTTATTGTACAAGCAGAACGGTTTAAGCATCCATTACTTTGCAAATAATCAAGACATATTTTGAACTACATTTACCTAATAAGTTTGTCAAAGTCAAGTTATATACTTTGTCTTTTGTAATTTAAGCCACTGGAGAAACTAGATCATCAAACTATCCACATAGATTCTCCTCTTCCCCCTCCACACTTGAACCTAAAGATTCATCCTGAGGTAGACAGTGAACATAAGCGAGCTCAAAGAAATGTTCATGTTCTTCACAGAAAATTAATGCTAATTTTTAAAGTTTGGGTGAGCCACTTATTCTGAGGAGTCCAAAGTAACAATCAAAGGAATTGTCCCCACAGACAAAAGTTGGTTTGGTCACCAACTGTTTCCTTCCTTTTCACATCTGATAGCTGAGAACAGATAAGAGATTCAGGGAAAAGAGATTTTATTAACTCCATAATTCTGCTTGAATATAATTGCCTGGAGGAGACAAAAGAAGAGCATGTATGTTGAACTAAGATGTTGCCTATCTGCCTGCAAGATAGCAGGCTTAATGTCTTAAGGACATGAAAAATGATAAAACCAGTACACTACTCTGTAACAAGGATTTGCAAGATAGTTTAAAATAATAGAATTGAATGGCAGGATATAGAGGGAGATGAGGGATTGTAGTTTAACTCAGTCAACAGTAGCAAATTACTAGAAAAGCACTACAGGTAAGACAAACAAATTGGCTACCTTGCTCTCCAGTTTTCCTGGTTTAAAATACACGGTATCTGTTAACAGAGTCATATGTATTTTCAGTAAGGAGTAAAAGTCCTTCCACTTTCACTATCGTTAGTTTTAGGATGTCTGAGTATTTTCCATCTGTAAATTATGTCTATGCCTCATATTTCTTATATCAGAAGGCATTATTAGAATGACATTCCACATAGAAAGCAATTTTATCACCTGGATATTATGCCAAGTTTAACAGTTGGACTCAATGACATTAAAGGTCTTTTCCAAGCTAACCAATTCTATGACTCTATGATTCTAAGTTCACTATACATAAAAAAGCTGGGGTAGGGAATTCCTTTTCAACAAGGAAACTTACTGTGCGCTTCATTAGATAGAAAATACAGAGAGAAACTGTTAAGTAGTCTACTATTTAGTTATTTGTTATTAAAACATCCAAATTGCAACCCCAGTAACATGAAAACAGAAAGTTTGCTCTAACCCAGACAATATAAGAAACACCCTACTCTTCTCCAACTCGCCACCTGAGGGAAGGTGTAACAATAATAGTTTCAGAGATGAGGTTCAGGAAATGCTAACTGCACTGAAGTGCCTAGTCCTCACTATTAAAACTCACAGCTCTATCAAATAATTACCAAACCAAAACAGAGCATATATGATCAAAGTATTTTCTGCTTACATTATCAGTTTTTATCATAGAATCATAGAATCATTTAGGCTGGAAAAGACCTTTAAGATCACCGAGTTCAACCATTAACCGAGCACTGCCAAGTCCACCACTAAACCACATCCCTAAGTGCCACATCTACATGTCTTTTAAATACCTCCAGGGATGGTGACTCAACACTTCTACAGAACACTCCAAAAAAGGACTACCTTCACTATAAGCTAAACAACCCATCAAATCAAAATACATGGTACTCTCAGAAAACAGCAGATGGCTAAAGGAGAGTGGCTTCAGCCACTTCCAAAGATTACTACTTGAGTGAGCAAGTTGGGAAAGTAAAATAGCAGTTTAAGCAAAAGCAAGCTATTTAAATCACCCTTATTGCTGCTACATTGTCAGAGATGAACCAGTGGACTGAGCTAGTCATCTGGAAGGTGTGTAGAAGTCCTACCTCACTAATAGCAGAAAAACATTATCTGTTGAGACAGAACAAACTCCTTCGATTCCTCAAACTAAAATTAATGGTGTAAAAAAAAAAAGAATCATAGATCATTCAAATTTATTCATAATAGTGAAGGACACACACTCTCTTTTTAAGCTTTGTGTTAAACCATAACATATGTGCTAGGCTACAAGTCTCCTAGTTATACAATCTAATTTTATCTGTGTCATGACTATTAACATTTTTTAAAAATACAAAATAAAATATGACAACAAAAAGGCAAGCCAGTGTTTTCCTGTGGCTGTACCAAGACAGAATACTTCAAAGGTTTATGCAACACATCGCTACTAGAAGACTACAGGTAAGCACACAAAAGAACTGGTCTACAGCAGATATCACTCCCAACAATCAAAATGCAAATCTCCTAAGCCTCAAAGCACCTTTAGAATGTCAGATCAAACACTGAGGCAGCCTACAAGCACACTTAAATGGTGAAGTGATTCATGCTGAGTAGCTATACATGAATTTCCAAATGACTGAGACACTCTTGCAAATGTAAAATATGCATGAAATACACACCTAGGTATATTTTTCCATGTCTTGATTTTTCCAGATTGCCTATTTTCCCAATTTTAGCAATATTAAGGAATATCTTTGAAATATTCACCAGGGACAAATTGTGCAAATAACTTCTACTGAAGGTGTGGAAACCTCTTACTGTGAATTATACGGTTCAGTATCAACAAGTAATGCTGTTGTAAAGCTCCCAACTTGTTTTATGTTTACATATCCCAGCACACAGTCCCTGGCAACCTATTCTGCTTCTCCAGGTTCCTCATATACGTTTCCTGGTTAAACAGTTAGCTGCCAAGCATAAGAGAAGTTCCACTAAGACTCTGAAAAGTTTCCTAACACAAAAACCCTTGACTTTGCATTATACATGGGTAGAATATTAAGGACTTGCTACAGACAATTTCTACTTAACCTTTTAACCATCCAGATGACAGCTGAACAGAACTAGAGTCAGCATTATCAGTGACAGCCTCTTGAGTTGAGAGCTATTAGGACGAGTTTAGAGCATTTGGGAAGAAGCATTCAAAACATCACTTAAAAGACATGGGCCAGACTCCATCATCTGCCTCTCATGACATTATCAGTAATCCAAAGAGAGGGTGAGGGAAAAGCCTCATGTCCCAGCCTTATTTGATCTTCTGAAAAGTTTGGGAGGACATCATTTTTCTGCTTTCTCATTTTCTTTGCTCATTAACGACAGTAACCCTAGCAATTCTGTATTTTTAAAAGGGTGTAAAGGACAAAATAGGAGTTGTCAGAGAAAGAATAGCAAAAAACCATTAACCAAACAGGTCCAAAACCAAAAGCTCTGCTCAGATTTACCTGGAAGTGTTTTAAATCAGAATTCCAAAATAACAAAAAGAATTATCAAACCTTGACACAATGAGTAGTCTAACATTAAAAGCTTTTTAGAATGTTAATGTTGCATAGTCCTTGCAATTAACTTCTAATTCTTACCGAGGCAAATTTGTGTCCAAAGCTTATCCACTCTTTTTGCACCAGAACTTCAAAGCCTTCAACTGTCCTGTAGTAGCTGTCTAGCATCAACATGGCCAGCGATGTTAGCTGTGCTGTCCGGTCCCAGCCATCGCTGCAGTGAACCACCACAGAGCTCCTTCCTGAGGATACCTTGTCTGCCACTTGAATAGCTCCTGTCAAGACAAGCTAGCAAAGAGGAACAGACGCCAAAACACACAGATTAGTGTTATCATTCTAACAAAAATAAATTGATTTCTTTGTATCTACACAGCATCTAAATCAATACTGTTTCCATTAAAAGACCTAAAGAGCATGGTGTAGTTAATTGGAAAAGAATTTCCTAGGAGATCAAGTAAATTTCTTGTATAAAAATAGAGAAACAGATTGGTTCCCTAATCCCTTAGTAAGATCTAATTCATCTCAGCAAATTCTTAAAAAATGGGGCAGAAAACAGTAACCTTGATAAACTGAAGAACATAAGCTTCTTTTTTAAAGAAAGAGAGGATTTACCATAGGATATACTCTCTAAAAATTCTGTATTTCATTTGGCTCCTT
The DNA here is from genome assembly GCF_947461875.1 of Haliaeetus albicilla. Lineage (NCBI taxonomy): Eukaryota > Metazoa > Chordata > Aves > Accipitriformes > Accipitridae > Haliaeetus > Haliaeetus albicilla. The sequence continues at coordinate 9,259,198 of NC_091505.1, forward strand.
GCTTTGAGCTAAATTACTGAAATACCTCAATTGTTGGAAAAAGGAACTTGTACCCTTCTATTATGCTTATTTTCCAAATATTAACTTAAAATAAAAATTTTATTAAGTAGGAGTCATTACATAATATACTAAATACTTTTGCACAGTTGCACTTGAGGCAAAAGGTTCGAAGGTCAACTAGTAAGAACACTGGTAAATTTAAGTATTTTATTTGTGCTACAAGATGACAATTACAAAATTTACAAATAAATTTACAAGATTTATTTACAAAGCCATAATTCACAAAATAAAGTCACATACATACTGACAACTAAATTAATTACTAATCCTTCACAATGACAGTTATCTATAGTCTGTATTGCTAGAAACCAAAATAAATCAGTTCTCACACACATAAAGACAATCACACTAGCAATGCATTCCTCTGTTAAAGACTGACATTTGACTTAAGGCAGACAAACGTTGAATTTCACCTACTGTTGCTTAGTAATGAGATCTCATAACATACTCTAAGACTAGTTGGCAAAAAGCCAACACTCAGTGATGCTGTTTTTGTAGTCCAAGTAGTTTGATGTGTTCCATATAAGGACTATCTCAAAGTCTAGCAAAGAAAGCAAGTCTGATACAACAGATTTGGACAACTGTTATTTCAAACAAACAGCAAAAAGTTACCTTTATATGTTCTAACCAATGGGTTGATTCCAGACTTGACAACCAGTGTGATTCTTCCACATTAGGATAAACAATGTCCTTCAACTTCTTCAAAGATTCCCGCATGACATGAATGTTATGAATGTCCAAGAAGAAAAGTTCTGCATTGGGATACGCATCTTCACCTTCATATCCTCCCCCAGTTGCCTACAAACAAGAGTCCTAAAATTAACTTTACTCATAGATACACTGTTGTAGCAGCTTTCCAACAGAGCAGGAAGGGACTGAATTTTATTTATACTTTATTTTGTAGTAGAGCAATATATAATTTCAGTTGCTTGTTTAAAACATCAGTCTCAGACACAAGCTTTGGAGGGGCAAATGCTGGAGAATACTGGGGGGCTTTCCTTTGTCCAAAAGGACAAAATGTATTAAGCATAGCACGTGGCCAAAAAGACATTCAAGTTGCTCCAGCTAGCCTAGTTCCTTTCAAAACCTCAAGGGAGTAACCCTAAAAGAGAAAATTAATTATTTTAGATTAACACTAAGAGGTTGTTTGTACTGTTGGGCCTGGAGACCTTTGAATAGGATTGAAACAGCCAGGTAAGGGACAGTGGGCCAGCATCACATCAGTCAGGACTCAGACTGCTTTGAGAATAAAGACACTTGTACCTTCCCTCATTACTTTTGAGATTCATGGTGGAAACAGCTTTTCCCCGACCAACTGACATTACAATGTCAATATTTTTTCTTCGTTTATGTTCACTTTTCCTACCAAGGATTAAACAAACTTGTGATTCTGAATACAAAAAAAATCAACTTACTTCCTAGACAGATTATTAAGGTTAAGTTAAAATGTGAAGTACATCACACAAAACAGCAATTACTCATAACATACACTAGATCACCACCTCCGGAGAATAAAATTGCTCATTTCTTTGTTTCTGTACCAAGTGGAAAGAAATTCAGTCAAAAGGATTTGTCTGTTTCTTTACACCACTAATTTAAGAGTGGTGTAATCTCAGGTTTACAAGTGCAAACTTGCTACAAAAAAACCCCAAAACAACAAAAAACCAAACCCACCAAAAGACTTCCATGCTTAAAACAGCCTAGTTATTTACTACTAAAATTGAACTGATAATTGAAATAGATTTAAAAAATATTAAATTTAATGACTAAAGAGTTCCATTAAGAATAAGCTATGTTTCGTTTAAGAATTAAGTTCAAGAATCTGAGATTCTGCCTCTAAGAAGTAAATTAATATTAACATTAAAGTTTAAAGTAACTTTTCTAACATTAAATTTTATTGCTAAAGACTAAACATGTATTCAGATCGTTAAGAAATTAAAGAGCCACATAAGTAGAAGGGCTATTCTACTGCTGCTCTCTCAAAACATTTAATTACCACCACAGCAGAGGATGTGCCTGGTCACAAAAGGAAGTGGAAAAACCACACGTAATTTAGGACACAGTACCACTGATGAGATTTTCCGAAGATAGCTGCAAAATCGCAGCATTTCCTGCAGACAGCAAAAACATGCCATGCCATGAATTGCGATAAATAAATTTTGCCTTTATAAGCCATTACAGCCACCAACTACACATCAGACAATAACCTGAAGTACGGCATAGCCCTTTCCCATTAGTACCACCTACATTTCTGTATAGTAGCACAGTCTCTCTATTCTGTGCTCTCTATCTCCTTCCTCAGATGTGGTGGTATTCTCAGAGCTGCCAGGCTCTGTGCTAAAAGTAGTAATGATTGTATTTTTCTCTTTCCTTTGAGTATTATGAAGGCCTGGTGAGGAATGATTGTAATTTTAGCATCAGGGCTGCTGCAACTCCTACTGACTGTGCGGTCTTGACCTATGTACAAAGAACACAGGAATGCATGAGTAGCATAGCCCAAGATTTTGCTTACACTTATTTTCACAGCTGTTCAAGGAAACTTTTTTCAGTGCTGATCAACGCTGGCTTGGACTCTCAGACCCAGAAATGCACTCTACTGCTTTCACTGCTATGACTGAGTATTTCATATTTAGACATATCAGGAGTTAATTAAAACACATGGGTGCAATACATAGACCATTTTAAAAAGCTGAAAACTGTGCTTCATACTTCAATAAGTATGCGTGTATAAAAGTTTGGCCATAATACATCTTTGAAACCAACGGGGTAAAAATTTTAGTTTGTCCAAGAACTGGGGAAAAATTTAAGTTCATGTAAGAACTGACATTCCTTCCCCAAGGCAAACAGAAGGATTACATGTTTTGTTCACCCATTAAAATTCAGTGTGCAGAGGATAATGTGATTTGTAGAGCAAAATGCAAGCAATTGAAGCAGACCCTCAAAATACAAACCATCAGATTAAAACCCAGCCAAACAGCCTCTAGGATAGAGTGTCTGAACAAATGCATGCTATACAAAAAGCCTTATTTCTTGCTTAATAAATTACAGCCCTCTTCTCTATAATAGAGAATATAAAGGTACAGATGCGTGCGTTTAAGTTGCACAGAGCAAAACACTAACATTATTGTCCCTCTTGAATTCTGAAGCAACTTAACATGTTACATATAAACCTCCTAGAAGCAAACAAGTTTTACCATTTCATATTCCTTTCAGCACAAACATTGAAGAGGGCTCATTCCACTAGTGTTCATTTAAACAAAAAAAACTATTCAGAAGCTAGAACTCCTTCTCTCCCAGATAAGCACACTCATCATTTCACTAAGATCTCAAACTATCTTGAGCTCGTACCTCTCACGCTTTTTGCTGTGCAGACACACAACTTCACTAGTAAGTACTGGAGAGCATGTCCACTCCATTTGTGCTTGAATTTCAGTGGGTAAGGGACTATCCTAGACTGGAAGGAGTGAATTTGGTACATTCTTATATGAAGAAAGCATTAAACTTGCATCCTTCACCGCCTCTCCCTAGCTAGACTCTCCATATAAACATGGAGCACATCCATGTCTGCTGTGCTCTATGTCAAATACAACACTGATGCACTGTGACTGGCATTATCTGAGTATGCCCTAACAATCTGGTCCTCACCAGAGTTGAGGGGGGCAGAAAGGATATCAAGGCACAGGGACACCTTTTCTTCTTGAAAGGTTGGACCAGATCATCTTCCGAGGTCCCTTCCAACCTGGGCTGTTCTATGATTCTGATCCCATTTAGGCTTTGACTGCAGATTAGCAAAGAAATGGTCACGTCATATGTAAAACACTATTTCTGTTACCGCACTTACCAACTACAGGTACCTAGGGAAAAATAGGTATCTAGGTATCCAAGATCATACCCATATTGCTGTTTAGAATGCAAACCCCCAGATTAACTTATCACTTTCTCTTTATTTGCTGGATGCCTGGATAGGTTTGAACTAGTTCATGTAATGGTTAGGAAGAATCAACCAAAGGATGCCTATCAGTGGGCTTGGCTTTATGCACACAGCCTTTCCAGGACAGAATTTTCCCAGAGGACATGAAGCAGAGCTGTGTCTTGCACAGAGGTGGCATGTCATTCCAACAGAGGAGATGCTCTACAGCTCAGCCTACATCTCCCTCACAGTGCAAAGGGTAGTCATACCTGACTTCAGTCCCATGCCAAGATCTGTGCTTGACCGATAACAGACAGGGTAAAGCGTGTCTGGAAATCCACATATGGTCCTGAAACCCTGCTTATGACCTACTTTAGGCATTCGTGTCATTTCATGGCCTTGAGCCTCAGTATTTGGTTTTGTAAATATATATTTGCTTATATAAAGTTATCTACATTAAGATTACTGTTTCCAAATACCTCCTCACAGAAAACTTCAAACTAAGTCTCCTCCCCACCCCCTTCAAAAATAAGACTATTAAGCATCTGTTTACCTTGTTTGCGACTGCATTGACATTGGGCCTAGCATCATAGATGGTCAGTTTTGAGATTTGCCCATTAGCCTCCCTGATGATATCAAGATATCTTTCATCATCTTTATTCCGCTTGCCACCCATTCCAACAAGGGGTTGACTGCAGCGCATAATAACAGCTTGAGTCTCTGGATGAATCCATGACAGAACCTAGTCACATGTCAAACACATTAGAAGACATATATTTTATTAAAAAATCGTAACTTAAAACTTAAGTTACATTCTTTAAAATAGATAAAAAGTATTAATTTTCATATTATTTTATTTCTTCAATAGATAATCCCCAGACATCTCAACTACTTCCACTTTAGTCTCATAAAATTTAATTGATAATAATCTTTAAGAGTTCATTCTCTTACATATTTAACTCTTATTGAAATTATGCTTACTTATATAATCCAGTACAAGTCTTAGTTTGCACAAATAATTCTGAAAAGCAAACTGTAAACAAACATAGCAATGCCTGCCAAAACTAAGAAACAATTCAGAAGAATGAACTCATTGTAGAAACAGTGACTAAGATGCTCCAATTCTACAAGAACAACTTTTCCCTTTTTTTGGATAAGGAAGGAAAGTTGAACCTTTCTGCAGTATCTTGAATGTTTCCCCTTCTCTTTAAAGTACATTTTGTTCCTCAGCCCTCGTCACAAAAGAGGAGGCACTGGAGCAGAGTACATGCTGCCTTTGTTGTTCTTCTGAGCCAGAGGGGACTTACCACAAACAAGAGATAGTGAGCTGCCCAGGGAACAGATTGCAGTGTAAGAGATTAAAGATAAGCACTGCAAGAAGCAGGCAAAAACTCTAACTTCATCGTTGAAGAATATTAAGAAACAGTATTCTCACCCAGTCTGAAAGTTGTGGGTTACAGAGTGAAAGAACATCAGAGTTAAAAAAAAAAAAAGCCTCAGAAAGTATTCACTCCTGAAATACAACCCTTAGTTGTATATCTAGAAATAAGACCTGTCAGTGTGTGTGTGGGCGAGTATGATTGGTTATTTCCTGACAAGAATAAAATTACTATTACCAAGACAATGACTCTCACTGTACAGGCATACAAAAGCCCTGTCATGAATTTTGAGATGACAGAGAAGATATAGCTAGGTTAGAAGAACTATATGCACACATTATATATTCAACATATATATTTTATACACATTATATATTATACATATACATATGTGTGTACATATCGTAAACTTATAATTATAGGCCTAGCCTGTCAGTAAATACCATATCTAATAATTTATCATATTGAGTTTTGCATCTGTTTGAAATTAACTGAGATTCAAGGCAGCTTTCTGATACTGACTAAGAATCTAGCACCTCTTCTGAGTTTGCCAAATTGAAATATTAGTTAAAACAGATTGTATTGTGACAGAAATTAATATATTCTATAGTGCTATAAAAGCTGTTACATAAAAATTCTCTTGCCTCAGAAAATTTTAGTTACAGAAATATACCCAAAAAAGTCAAATGGGTTTATCTTAAATTCCACAGCTCAATTTAAAGGACTAAAAAGCCCAAGAATTCGCTACAGACAGTATGCATGAGGTCTTATTTTAGGACTGACCATTGGAACTACGTTTAAATGCCATGCAGTTTGCTTACAGGAGGGTAACATTTGCTAGCACTTTTTATGTGCATCCAACAATAGTCAACGAACTAGTACAGATGGCAGTCTAAGGCTCATACTTCATTAAAAAAAGGGAATCTGCAATGCTGGCAGTTGTTCCTAGAAAAGTCAAGACAAAACCAAAGTTGGAATGAGTGATTGTCGTGGGGGAAAAACGGAAATGTGGCTTGGCCAAGACACTAGTTTCAAGCAGTAAAAAAAACACCAGCCAATCAAAACTATTTTGCTGTAACCATTTCCAAAAAAAGCATCCTCTGTGTCGTGTTCAGCAAAAAGTTGTTTGGATGCATACTTAAACTAGCTACACTATAAGGTAACTTTCATCACATAATACTCACCGGGATTCTATTTCGGGACCTAAAGGCAGCAACTTTCTTGAGATCATCATCTGTTGCATTATATGGCACTACTAAAAGCGATGGATATGTGTCACACAGTCCATAATGTTCATTAATAAAAGTTACTCGCCACCGTTCATTAGGCAGTCCCTAAAATGTAACACAAAGTTTTCAACGGATTTTTGACTGTACAAATAATCTGCTTTTGAATTTTACATGACATTATGGCCACATGGTGGCAACAACCTACCAATTTAACATAACTACAGTACTACTTCAAAACAATAGAAGAAAAAAAAGAGTACAAGACTACACAAAACAGCTCATTGCTGATGGACTCACAGCCTTAAACAACTGCATAGCTATCCCATATACTCTTACATACACAATCCTATTCTTAGAACAAGTTTCAAAACAATGAGTAAAACTAGTAGATGTATTTCTTTAACTGTGGGATTGAGGAAAGAAAATTGCCTTCTCTCTTCCCTCAAAGTTCTGGTTTTCCATTTTGCCTGCTGAAAAGAGACTATGGTCCTGAAAAGGCAGCAGGAGGAAGTCTCATCTCAACCTTTCTTCCCTGTAGCCTGATACTACCTTCAGGTAAAAATAAGATTCAGGGTAGCTTTCCTATTGAGAAACAACAACTTTTAGTTGCAGTCTGCTCAATAAAGCATTTCACAAACAGCAGCCAGGAAATTGAGAAAGACTGATAAGCCCTCCACACACACAGAGTGGGGTTTGTGTGGGTGTTTGTATTTTACCTTTTTTGGATCTTAGGCCTCTAAACCTTGAACCAAAAACTATGGAGGGGGTGTGGGGGGGAAATCTGAGGAAGTTCTTATTGTCTGCCATTTAAATTTAAAAAAAAACAAAACCATGTCATATTTAAAGCAAAAATAAATTGTCTAAAAGACATTTTAAAATTAAACATATCATCCTCTTTAATTGACATTTTTCCACAGTCACCTAAAGAGCAAGATAGAATACTGATAGACACAAATAACTTCTGTAAAGCGATGCTGTTTCTAAAATAAGCTGCTTGGGTTTTTTTTTCCTTCTCTTCAGGAACAAGTAGACCAAATCAAAGATCAAATCAAATCTACATTTAAGACACTGTAGTTACGTATTTGGCACATTCTCCCTGCCTGTGCTCACTTAACAGTGGCACATTGTAAGAAGTATCAATAACTTCCTTCGAAGAGCAAAGACTACCTTCCTGTGACATTCTAATTTTTTTAAAGGTTCCAGTGTTTTATTTCTTTTCTTTACTTTTTTGCAAGTTGTATTTCCACCTTCTCCCATTCTCAGCTCCCCCCACAAAAGAGCTGATAAGAGAAATGTACAAACAATAATTCCTCTATGTAAGTTGTCAGATATGAAAGGCACCAAGCTACTGCAACTTTAGTAACTCACTTGTCTCCTGTATTCGGACATTGGATTGTACACCATCCATCCATTTTCAGAAAACTTTTCTTCATTTGCAAATGCAAAAAAAAGCTGTAGGACATAAAAGAAGCTTATTACACCAAACTTTGGCTGAAAGTGGCAATTATAAGGGCTCATCATCAGTTACACCCTAATGCCCACCACAAAATAGGACTGACTTTTCCATGCCAGCCTCATTCTCTCCATTTAAATCTGATATTTATAAGACTGTAAAGCAAAGAGCAAGAAGTAACAAACAATACAGATCTGCTAATGAAATAATGAAAATGTGACAATAGTTAAAACAAGAAGTAACAAAATAATAAAAATTACAAAGCTTAAGCTGTTGGATTTTTTTTACTGTCAGGAGGTTGAAATGTTTTAAAATAGTTTATATCAGTTTATTTCCTGTATTTCACATCCTCACCAAATAAACTACTGTTTTCTCATCAAAATTTCTCCAATAGGTACAGCTGCAATTACTACATAAAATATTAGATGCTAAATTGAAAGTGTAAAAAGGTTTTAATTGCTATTCATTGCCATTAGGAAGCAGCCTTCTTTCTGCATCTCCTCCCCAATTGATCCTTACTAACAGAAATCCAGTTTACTGTAAAACTCCATGAAAATTAAAAAGCTGTCATTGAAAATGAAACGAAGTATGTTGTTAGCAGATTACACTGTCTACTTTTCTCTTTCTTTGTTGCTCACTCTCAAGACTCATTTATACAACACAGCATCCCTACCCAGGATTCTGACAACTTCCTTATACCTTTTAGCTTCCTTCTCCTTTCAACCAATTTCAAGTGGGCTGTATTACCTAACTGCATTTTTCCTTGGTTTGATTTTACAGTTTATGATGAAAGCAAAAGTAATGTTTATTTTAAGAATCTCCTTAACTGAGAAAATTGATTTTGGTGGCTTACAAATTCTTCAGATGCCAACTGAGGCATGAAACTAGTTGTTTTGAAAAAAAGAAAACACAGAAGAGAATGTGTTGTCCTAAGCTAACTGAGCAACAGCAGCCAGAGCAGAAAGCATTCAAGTGCCCATCATAGCTCATTTGTAACAAAAAAAAGCTGAAAGTCTCCTAGCTATTCAAAGACATTAAAAGAAGAAATTGAATGCTAAACTGAACATCCCAAATCTACATCATTCTCAGACCTGAACTAAGCAGAAATGCAGAAAACCTGGCAAGCAAGAAAAAAAATTTGTAATTCTAAGGTGCCACAATTACTTCTACAGAGATAAGGCAATGCTTCAGAAGTGCACCATAGGCCCAGGGGAGGTTTCTTTAAATCTTATGAAGGCAGACCCTAATGGCTCAAGGCAATTCAGTTTAGCCTAATATGTGACAATGGCTTAAACAGTAAACAGGTCTAACTGAAACACAAAACTGAATCTCTCCAAAAGGAGGAGTTTCTTCCTCATGTATTTCAAATCAGCAAGTATTTTAAAATTATATTACTGCTTACACAAGATACTTCATCCCACTAGTTTTAGAAACTGGAATTTTAAATTAAATCAGTATTTTAGAGCAAGTACATTCATTGGCAAGTTTGCAGAAGTAAACAATGCATTCCTAAGTTGTGCTTTCTGAATGTCTTCACCATTTTTAAAGGTGTAGGCCTTCAGTGTAAGTAAACATTATGGATTCTTCTAAGTAAACTGCTATCAAGTGGGATGGAGAGACAAAAGAAGAAAGGAAAAGGAAAGCAGTAGACATCAACTGTATTAGAAAAAAAAAATTCCATTAGAAGTAGATGCAAGTATCAGAAGTTAAGCAGAAAAACTGAAAAAGGTTGGTTGGTTGTTTCAATTGCAAACTAGGAATACAGCAGAAGAGGAATATCACCATCTAAAGCAGTAGATGCAACTGATTTGCTGAACTATTAATAGCTAGCTACACGCAAGAACCATCCCCTCCTCCCCAAAGGAATTTGCTATACCCCAAAGAACAACTATGCTAAGAATTCACTAAGGAACCAGAGACAAAGGCAAATCTTGTAACAGTAGGAAAGAGAAACACTGGAATCCTAACAGATCACTTAAAAGATGTCTCAAAGGCATGAATATGTTATTTATTTAAGTTGCAACTTACAGCAAGTTTCCTGGTGAGAACTTAAAAATTACCCAGCTTAAGCCCTGATAAGTAAAATACACAAGTTTATTACAGTGCACTGTGATAGCTGTTACATAGAAGATTTTACTGATTAAAAAAAAAAAAAAAAAAGGTGCTGCTCCAAACTAGAAATAAACAAATGGCAGCTATGCTGCTTGTGTCATCCACAAGAAATTACATGGAAAAGTGTATTTCGTTTTCATCTTTTAAAAAACAGGGTTAAATTTACTATGCATGAAGAGGGGATGGACAGAATCCTTTCTGAAAGAATAATGTCCTACTATCTACAGCACATTTCATGTAAAGTGCTTAGCTACAGCAGCTTTACCACACCTGCTCCAAAAGCTTTCAGTCACACAACCCACAGCTATTAAAGTTCAGTGAAATTAAGCTTCATCAGTTCTGTTGACATCCCAGGTAGTGCAAATTTTTCCTATATTGCTCAAGAAAAAAAAAGTCATTAGTAGCATGGATCAACCAGCAAAAATCTTAAGTCTAACAAATAACAGAACACTACAATGAATGCAAAGGTGTATGGAGCAAAGTTTGGACTTAGATTTTTATAGGAGCAATTCAGAGAAAACTCTTGAAGTATACTCCAACAAGAACAGTATTTCAAAATGAACAATATCTAAAAACCTGAAGACTAAAAATTATTTTTCTTCTGCAAGAGTTGACTGAATTATAACAAAAATTTATATACACACATTTATATATGCACATTGTGTACAGACTGTACAGTTAATCTGGTTACTACTGAAAGTCTTACTCATTGTATAAAAGAGATTAAAGATCTGAATCCCACCCTCACTACCCCCAACTGCCTCTCACTTAAGACTAGATATTTCGAGTCTTGAAATATTCTGTGAAGATACCCTGAACTTTAGTCCAGGCTAAATGCTAGAGTCTGAAAAACAGCAATACTCCCACTCTACCTTAGGCCCATCTCCCACAACAAAATATACAAAGCAATATATAAAGCAGTTTCAAAGAGTAAAAATGCTTCCTTTTCCACTCTGACAATCATAGCATGGTTCCATTCAACAATATACAGTTTAAAGTAATTTCTCAGCCTAAGATTTTTGTACATTCACACCCACTTAAGCAGCTCCTTAGGTGAAAGTAAAATTTGCATCCCTCCACGTATTCCAACAAGATTCAGCAGAAAAGTCAGAGTATGAAAAAATGCATTTAAAACTCTGTGTATGTTTATACTCATTTCATATAGTTCTATTTAATTTCAAACTACAGTTTAACTTCAGTGTAACAAGCAACCCACACTTACAACCATTTGAATACTAAGAATCATTTACTTAAGCAAACATAAGATATATGCTTGGATACAATTGCATTTTCTTACTTGTATCAATACAAGCCATATTTACCACACATTTGTACATTACTTTTATTTATTAGAAACAAAACGTGATAGGGAGCAACATGAAGTAATTTCTATTGAATAACATTTTTTGTTGAATTGGACCTTTCATTATTCTGATGTGCCAAATTGACAAACCCCATTATAGTGAACAAATCAATGTGATAAATACATATTAAGATCCCAGAAGTGTTTGTTATAGTTCAGGTAAGCTTCCCATCTGCACTAACAACCCATATATTTCCACTTTTGTCCTAAATAACCCAAGCTTACAGATTAAATGCAGTATGTTTGTATATGTCTTAACTTTAACATTGCTGAAGCTTTCACATCACAGTGCCCGTAATCTGAATGCAATTCTACAGCGCAGCAGGCAAATGGGACAGAAAGAAATTATGGGAAGAAGAAATTATGCCGTTTACAATATATTCTGCATAGGTTCTCATATCACTTGACATAAGATTTGAGAAGTGCTATCTTAGTAAAAATACATGGCTTAGCTTTTTGTGGATACAGGTGCCTTCATATTAGTGCCCCTCATACACACACCTGTTGTGTCAGGATGAAAACCGGGAAGTCACTTCACTGCCCATAGGCATTTAGTATGGACCAGCTGAGTATATATTTATATCCTCCAGAGTGCGGATGGCAGAGGAAGGTCGGAGAAGCAAACTAAATGACCAGCTATAGGAATTGCATGACTCCACGAAGCAGAGAAGCGCTGCCAACCTCTGTCAGTGCATCATTATGCACACAGGCAAGCCTTTCAAATACCAGAGTATAATAAAAAGTTGGCCAGTTCCATTCCATGCCTTCTTCGCACATCTGTCCTTCCCTCCACATCTATGGTACATCGCTGCTAAACCCTCCTTCTCCCCAAACAATACTTTAGGTACTCCAAGCCTCCACCCTACCTCCACTCATTTCTTTCTTCCCTCCACACACAAAATTCCATTCCTTTCTCTCATTGTTAATCCTGCCTCTCCAACAAAAAGCACTTCTCCACAGCTCCTATTGCACCCCACCTATTTTCCCAGGAATTAAATCAACTGTAGCTTCATTAGATGTGTCTAAATTCAACAAAAATGGTTAGAAATTTTAAAAAATCAAGCCTACACACAAGAGACATTCAGGTTCAGAACAATATTGCAGTAAAATCAGTGTGTGTTGGGTTTTTTTAGATCATGAACAGGCTTTTTAAAAATCACGAACATATAATCAGAAAGTGTAACTGTGGTCTGTACAGGTATACCTGAGCCAACCCTAGATTAGTTTGGGTGGATACTAACTACATACAAGCAACAGTACAAGTTTCACGTTGACTACCTGCTCAATAAATCAGTGTTTCAGGCAGCGAGGCTGAGCTGGCCTCCTTCCTCTCAGCACTGAGACCAGCTAGCTGATTGATAGCCACTTGAATAAAGCATAGATTTACCTTAAGTTATACTGATTACCGGTTTTATCTCACATCTTGGGTTCAAAGCGAGATAGTTTGCAATCACTTCCAATGTACTGACCATATTCGTTCTAAGTTTCATAGAGATTAGGGCTACATGTCTGATGGAAGCCCATCAATTCTTATTAGTCTATCAACTAATTAAAAATCAGTTTCAAATTCTTTTTGGCTGCCATGAGAAATAGAAATAAGAAATAAAGGAGGCATTAGAGGTAAGAAATAATAATTAAAAAAAGAATAGTAAATCACCACTCAGAAAACTTATGGGGTGCAAGACTAGTGACTTATCAATACCTGTAGTTGGTAAAAACAAGTAAGACTTCTAATACATCAATTAAGATTTTTGCAAAAACAAATTAAAGCCTCTTTGCATAGAATAGAAGTAGGGATTTCATTGCAGACCCATAGTCTAAAAGCAGAAGGCTACTGCTTCACTTGAAGCAGAAGGTTACTACTGCACTTTAAAAAAGACTTTCAAATCTTGTAACATTTTTCATAAGCTACTTTTCATGCTTCACTGTGCAAATAATTCTGTTTACTTCCTTACAGGTGCTAACCTGCAATTTCAACACACACAGTCTCTTTTTCAGTTCTCCTACAGACTAAGTGTTTGCCTCCAACATTGAATTTATCATTACCATTTTGCACACAAAAATAGTATGCGATACACTGGTTGCTCACAACACAATGTAGTTCTGTGAGATAAAGGAGAGAGCAGCTGCAATCTGACAATACAGTTTGGCAAGCAGTCTACTTAAAATAGTTATACATTTACTCTATTTATGGAATCATAGTACATAAATACATGTTCTACTTGTACATGAGCATAAAACTTATATACAATTTATTAAATATTTGACCAATCTTTATGTATTAGAAAAGAAGAAAGCAGCAAAACTAGGACCAGAAGGTGTTACAGACATGCAGAGAAAGTAAATTGTTGTTTCTGTTTCTAACTTACTGACTTATGCTTTTCATATATTATAAATTACTAAGCTTTTACTCAGTTAAAAGGCTGTCAGTTTCTCAGTGTATTTAAAAACAAAGATATCGCTATCCTTGCTTTTAATATGCCATTACTACAGTTCAGCCAGTTACGCCTTACCCATTCATCTAAAAACTAATATCAGCATTGTAGTATTTACATAATTAATTTCTGATCATTTCCCGATACGGTGACCTTACACCTTTATTGCACTGAGACTGACATAAGTCATTCAGAATGAAGCCTCAAGTCAAGATGTTTTTTGCAAAACCAAGTGCTCCATCAGATAGGTTCCTATGCCAGACCTCACTGCCATCTAAAATCATCTTTGTAGGTCCAACAGCAAAATTGGCATGATCTGACTCTCAGACATTTTAAATTACCAGGATAACTAGCTACATTGGGAGTGGAAGAAGTCAGTCAGACAGCATGACTGACAGTGTCTCTCGTCAAAACTGTCATCCCCACAGAGCTATCATGTTTAGAAATAAAGATGTATTATGCAGGTATTATGGTGGCAAATAATCTTATAAAAATGATGATGTGTAGTTTCAAGATAAGATCAGGAAGTGAAGCAGCTGCTATGCAGAAACTAAACTACAGAGACTAAATATATCTCACCTTCTGTGGAGTACTACAAACACTTAATTTTGGGGGGTTGGGGTTTTTGGCTTTTTGTGTTTGTTTTTTTTTTATTTTTTTTTAACTCTAAAAAACACTTTCAGCAACTATTTTTTTTCAATTAGCACAAGTTTGCAAACGCAACAGAGGAATATGGATAGCAGCTGTTTTTTCCATATCAACTAAGCTGTCAGTCAGATGAGCTATCAGATTTTATGTTATGTTATTGATTCAAAGAGCTCTGAACCCAACCTATGCTCAAACTGGAGAGAGACAAGAATTAGCTTCTGCAAGTAAGCACACAGGACAATGTTGAGACACTGACAAACAGTTGCAAACAGACCTGTGATTTATTATAGCTCTCATACACTGCTGTTGGGATGGTGATGGAGAAAAATCTTGAAAACAATTAAGTACACTGCACTCAGAAATAATGTTTTGGGCCGTATTTACCATCCATTTGTCCGAGAATGGTATAGCATGAAGAAAACAGAAGCAAGGCATCTCTAAAAGTTCTCGTTTAGGATCAGCTCTAGGGATATGGTTCCACTACAGATAAAAATCAGTCAGATAAAAGTCTGACATAAAATATAAAAATACAGATAAAAATCAGGACAGTAAAGCTTTAGACCTTTATTGTCCTGATGATGCCTTCTTTCCAGTGCAGAGCTGCACAAGCATCAGTGCTGCTGAACCAGCTGAAGATCAGGGATGCAGTTCCACAAGGTGGTCTGAGCAAAATTACCAGTTTAACCTGCTAAAAATAGGTCATCCCTCTCTTTTGTCTCCTGCCTGCTCCCTGTTCCACTCACATGCCCTCTCTTTGCACTGGTTCTGGTGCATACCGATTTCAAATCAGGTCTCCTTGAATTATTAGAAGTGACACAAGACTAACTCAGAAAACAGAATATTTTGGGCTGGATAAGTGAGCTACATTGGCTTACTTAGCGATTATAAAAGTGTCAGTTTGGTATAAGTGGAATAATCAATGGCTGGAAGGTAGAGAGAAGGAGACCAGAGAAAAGCAAGAACTCAGCATTTGAGTAACAGAGGGCTACCATCTTCACCCAGCTGTCACGTGAAGCCACAGCACGTTCTTTATAAAAGATCTCCCTGATTGAGCTGGCTGCATGGTCAGAGTGTTAGTGTACGTTCAAAGGAGAAGGCAGGCATGCACAGCCCAGACATACTGTCATATTCAGACAGTGAAACCTTGTTCTAAACCAGCCACTGAAAGAGGCAGTCCCCTCATTCCTCTTAATTCACATCCACCCATAGATGCCCCGACTCCATTCTCACATTGGGCTAACAAGACTGAGGAAATGACTCAGGGTAAAGCTTTTATTTTTTTTCCTCCTTGTTTAGCTTTAGTCCCTTTCAGTTCCCTATTTGGTTCATCATGCAGCCTCAAACTCATGCAGGGAAAACCAAGGCAGGAATGAACCACCAGGAAGAAATGCCCACCTTTGGCAGGATCAATTTAAACTGCTTGCTGAAATACAGTGAAAGTACACCAAAAATATCACACACCTGCTTAGCTCATTTTAAAGCGAAGAGCTCATCCACATTGTGACATTAGAAAATAAGGACAGGTGCAACTTCACGATATAACATAGTGTATTGGCTTTGTGTGGCAAGGTTTTGGTAGCGGGGGGGGTTACAGGGGTGGCTTCTGTTAAGAAGCTGCTGGAAGCTTCCCCTGTGTTCGAGAGAGAGCCTATACCAGCCGGCTCTAAGACGGACCCGCTGCCGGCCAAGGCCGAGCCAATCAGCGATAGTGGTAACGCCTCTGTCATAACATTTTTAAGAAGGGAAAAAAGTTGGGACAGGACTGGCAGGTTCTGGCAAGGTTCTGGCAGGACTTGTGACCCTACGCTGGAGCAGTGTGCTCCTGAAGGACTGCACTCCGTGGAAGGGACCCACGCTGCAGCAGTTTGTGAAGAACTGCAGCCCGTGGGAAGGACTCGCATTGGAGAAGTTCATGGAGGACTGTCTCCTGTGGGAGGGACCCCACGCTGGAGCAGAGGAAGAGTGTGATGAGTCCTCCCCCTGAGGAGGATGAAGCGGCAGAAAATAACGTGTGATGAACTGACCGTAAACCCCATCCCCATCCCCCTGTGCCGCTGCGGGGGTTGGTAGAGAATCCGGGAGTGAAGTTGTGCCCGGGAAGAAGGGAGGGGTGGAGGGAAGGTGTTCTGAGATTTGGGTTTATTTCTCATTACCCTACTCTGGTTGATTTGTAATAAATTGAGTTAATTTTCCCCAAGCTGAGTCTGTTTTGCCCGTGACGGTAATTGGTGAGTGATCTCTCCTGTCCTTATCTCGACCCACAAGCTCTTTGTTATATTTTCTCTCCCCTGTCCAGCTGAGGAGGGGGAGTGATAGACCGGCTTTGGTGGGCACCTGGCGTCCAGCCAGGGTTAACCCATCACACATAGGCTCACTTTATTTCACTCCAAAGTAATCATAGTTTCTAATGGTTATATACCCTGCTCCAGATATACCTAGAACCGTTCTCCATATTGTCACTATCTTCAAGTTTTGTGCTTTACTGAATCCAGAGGCAAAATTACCTCTGCCTTGACCAAGCCTTTTGTTATTGAGCATAACTTTTATTGGCAAGTTACATTCAAAATGGGCCAGGCAATGTAATGATGAGCTTTACTAGGTTCAACAGGTGCAATAAATAAAGCAGAAAGTGTACTACTCCACACATTACTCACTACCATCACTAGACAGGAACACTGGGTCTATTTGGATGACAAAACCTAATAAAAGTCCACATCTCACCACCATGTTATTCAAGCCCTATAGTTGGATTGGACACCATAAAAAAAAAAAAATCCCACAAGGAACTCTCCTAAGTCAGTTACAACTTAATTTGTCCACATTCACTACATGCAAATCCACGCAGGTCCTCAATGTCGGGGGGGGGGAACAAAAAACAAAACATCTTCACCACGAGAACGATTAAATATTGGATGAGATTGCCCAGAGACATGATGGACTATATCTTGCAGGAAATACTCAAGACTAGGCTTGACTGTGCCCTGGATAACCTAATCTCAGGCCCTACCTGCAGCAGAAGCCTGGACCGGATGATGTCCAGAAGCCCCTTTTGACCTAAACTCTCTGTAAATTGGTATTTCTACATGCAGCTTTCTCTCTCTTTTCCATCATCCTTTTGAAATCCACATATCCATTCTCTATTATAAGATGCATAAAATGCCAGCAGTATAGATATATTCACTTCTTCTACAACAGTTTTCTCAGCAAGTACAACTCCTCACACCTAACAATTATGTTTAGTTCAGTTTCATCTCTTAAGACCTATTCATCAACACTACAAAATATTCTAAGCAAAAGCTTTTATTTTTCCTTATGCTTTCATTCCACAGACTGTTTGCATACAGAATGCAAAATTTCTGCAAAAAAATTTTAAAGAACTAAATGTTTATAGAGTATAGCCCATTGATTGACACGTATCTTTGGAGAAGGAAATAAGATTCTTGCTGCAGCCTCATATACTCAACAATTCTCTGGACAAAGTTCTTAAAAATTCACAGCAGAACCCTCCAACATTTTGTGAAGAGAGCTCTTATAAAATTATCCTAAATGAAAGCACCCCAATAAAATGTAAACTGAATTTTACAAAAGACAAAATAAAGCATTTACTAAAGAGAGGTCAAAATGATCCACACCAAAGCACAGGACACAGATTTTGGTAAAAAAAAAAGGAAGATAATGGTTAGTTAACATCATTGTCGCTCAATTCCTTCCATAAGATGGATTTTTTTTTTTACCTGAAATAAATCTGTGTAAATTCATTACTGTATTAGCTGCCTGTTATATTTTTCATCAGTAAAACAAGTGTTGTCTTAACATGTCTTCTTTTCCTAAAGTAAAGCTCTTGGTGATTCATATTTATCACTGCCTTGGAGACTGTCCAATAGTTTAACATTTTCAAGAAATCAAGTAAGGCATGTAGTACTACAGTTCCTAATTAGGGAGGATAACCTGCAGTCTCTAAGCAATGAAATCTCTATGGATCAGAGATGCTCAGTAGTCTACCTGAAGTTTAGCACATAGCATCCATAATTTCACAAATACATAGATGTAAGTGTTGTAAATGTACAAAATAAAAACATTAATTCTCTTTAGTTTATGCTGACACCAGATTCTGTGGTTATTCTTTTTAAGCAGCCATGATGTCCATTAGTAGGTCAAACAGTTAAAGTTAATTGGCAAGAACTCTGTATTAAGACAACTCAATAGCATAAATGATATAACTTACCAAGTTATGTGACTGGGGAAAAGCATATTTTGTAAGAACTTCAAATATATCTCTTCTACTGTGCCCTTCTTGTTTTAATGCAAACCGTAAATTTCTCATATCCTAAAACAAAGGCATTATCTTTTAAGTGAGCCAAAGCGGTAAGATACTTTTATCTGACATACAAACGCTATATTATACACTAAACATGATTTAGAATCTGCTTGCAATGCACCTCAAACCACTGTGAATGTTCAGTTTTATTTCTTGTCCATAAAATAGAAAAGAGCATAAGAACTCTACAAATAAAGCAGTACCACACTCTGTGTAGTGCAAACGCTGCTTTGGCATAAAGCCATCAGAAATGACTGTATCTGATTCACTAAAAAGTCTCATGGGCTACTGAATGTTTGCAGGATGGGAGTTACTCTCTGTTTTCAAAATGAAAATTTGCCAATAATCTGTCTAGAGTACATTGTCCCTAGCTATTTTCCCATCACTAACATCAAAAATAAGCAATATGCGCATTAACTACTAAGAATCAAATGTGTATACATACTCCATTAATGAGTCAAAGTATCCTGAATTATCCTCTGGGAACTCCCCTAGGACCATATTTTTTTACGGCAACATAATTTTTTTGTGAGACTAAGAAAACAGAGATAGCTGTTACATAAGCTTTTCATTGCCTTTACAGCTTACAAAACCCCCATTTGAGGTGTTCTTTGAAGATTTTAGGATTATAAAAAAATTACTTTTAGAGCAAATGAAATAATGAAGCAATGCAGGAATAATGCCCTAAAACAAGACTACTGTGCAAAACCTCTTGTCAATTAGTGATTTGGAAAGGAAGACCAATCCCTCTCCTCACATGCAGAGAGGACAGTTAAATAGCCCTTTATACAAAATGTATTTCCCTGTCCAGTTCCAAAAAGCTCTTTTTAAACTCAGCTCTGAGGAACATGTGTTTTTTCATTCCTATAAATAGGTAAGCAGTGAGAAAAGGAACCTCTAGACTTCATTTCCTGTTGAATTATTGGAAAGTCTTACTTTACAGGTTATATCTAATCCATAAGAGTTCTCTCCTCTGCTTGAAGCTCCTCCCATTTTTTCAATCCTTGAAATTACGCCCAATGGAACATTCAATACCAGAACTGGGTCCTGCAAGGAAAGTTTAAGTAAGGAAAAGATTAAACTGAAGACTCAAGCAAAATGTTCTTATGCATTCTAGAATAGAAAGCAGACGTGAAATACATACAGGAAGCAAAAGTGTGTTTCTGTGTTTGACTGAGTCTCCCCTCCCAACATGTTATGAAGGCTGTACAGTCACTCTACAGCCTTGAACATCATCCAATTTAACATGCAACAAAAACACTTCATGCCTAATACAGTATGCAGGGAAAAAAGGTGGCAACACCCTAAAAGATGCCTTCTGCTTGCTAAGACTGCTTTATTGATATACAGAATAAAGTAGAACAAAATGAAAGAGAGATTACTAGTAGAATTAGCTGCAACCAGAAAGACGTCAGTTCAGCAGTCCTAAAACCTTGTTTTTAAAACAAAAAATATCATGAAACAGATAACAAGTGCATTTTATTCTCTTTCATGTTCCTGCTTACTGAACACACTACTACTCCCCCCACCCATGTAAGGTTCTATTGATCAAAGTATTTTTCTTTTCCAACAGCAAGGACAATCAAAATCTTGGTTTACTGATTGCCATTTTAAGAACTATTGCACATCATTAGTCGCTGCCCTTGATCCATCACAGAATAAGTGTAAAGGAAACAGCTATCAAAAAAACTCCAACGGATAAAAGATAAAGGTATCAGTTCAGTGTAAGTGATTAAACTGTAATTTTACCAGGCAAAAGTCACACTTTTACAACACATTTAACTTTAAAGAACTTCCATTTTTAGATAGATTTCTCAGTGGCACAAAGGCAATTACTGTTTAGTCATTACACAATTAAGATATGGTTATTACAAACATTACAGAGCATTTCAAGTAAAAAGCCTCCCATGCAATTCCACAAGCATACGTGTGCCAAAACTAAAACAAATGAACTGGCCACAAAATAAATCAAAGGCAGTGGGGGTGAAGGGAAGGGGGTTTAAAGCCAACTCATCATCTGACGGAAGTAATTGTGGCATATTACTCACATTTTCCACACTTCTTAGGTACAGCCTGTAGTTTGTGATGTACACTCTTCCTTTAACGGGGCCATTAAATGGACACATATAAATAACATCCTTGTCTGTAAGAAATGCAGCATTTCTTAAAGATTGCTAAAAGAAAAAAATCAGAGCTATGGACAGCATCAGTTAAGTAGCAGTAAAATAAAGAGTGCTGCACTCAGCCACTCTGAGAGATGAATGAATTTAAAAAGTAATAAATCTGAATTTTGTCCACTTGAATTATTAAGAAAATGTGGAAGTTTCATACACTAAACTTGTCTAAATTAAATCAGCAGATTTCAGTAGCCTTCCCTAGTTACATCTGTGTTCTTCTCTTTCTTGGCACTACGTGGGAGAGGGCAGGACATAGAACAGCAAGTAGATTTAAGCCCTCTCTGCGATTACTGAACCAGTCTATTACCTATCCCAGCACAAACACATTCTTCTGTTGATACTATTACATCTTTCAGTGCTCTGTAACCAATTCTGCATTGAAGTACGTAGTTCAAGTTGTAAAGTGTTTAGGGAACTGTCCTGGTTTCAGCTGGGATGTAGTTAACCGTCTTCCTAGTAGCTGGTACAGTGCTATGTTTTGAGTTCAGTATGTGAAGAATGTTGATAACACTGATGTTTTCAGTTGTTGCTCAGTAGTGTTTAGACTACAGTCAAGGATTTTTCAGCTTCTCATGCCCAGCCAGGGCACCTGACCCAAACTGGCCAACAGTGTATTCCATACCATGTGACGTCCCATCTAGTTTAGGAACTGGGAAGGGGGGGGCGGGGTTTTTTTCGCCACTTGGGGGACTGGCTGGGTGTCGGTCGGCGGGTGGTGAGCAATTGCCCTGCGCATCATTTGTACATTTCAATCCTTTTATTACTACTGTTGTCATTTTATTAGTGTTATCATTATCATTATTAGTCTCTTCTTTTCTGTTCTATTAAATCGTTCTTATCTCAACCCAGGAGTTTTACTTCTTTTCCTGATTTTCTCCCCCATCCCACTGGATGGGGGGGAGTGAGTGAGCGGCTGCGTGGTGCTTAGTTGCTGGCTGGGGTTAAACCACGACAGGAACTCACCATCCTGAAGAGAAATATTACATTTCAATTTGAGGCAATCAAATATAGCAGGGCCATCAGTATTGTTTCAGCAAGGACAGTAACAAAATGAGTACTAACACATACTACTCAAAAAAGAAAGATTTAACTGAAGCAATGCCATTGAAGACTTATGTGAAGCACTACAAATACCTCTTTCTCCCTGTCCACTCATTTCTTTAGCCCAGTCTATTTATCTGCCTTCTACAACAAGCACTCTCCTTCCATCGTACTGCCCCAAAGCACAGACGATTGTCATAGGGATCACACCAAACATTCATCTTAGTCCCACACCCTCTCCCTCATGCCCTCCCTACAACTTTCCTTATTAAAAACATAACTACTTCCTCTGAAGCACCATTTTTGGTTTCACCTCAGCCAATCTTGTTTACAAACCCACCTAACAAATGCTCGGGCCAGAGGAAGGAGAAGCTTCACAAATAAAAGACAGAGCACTTTCAGTTGCATTCTGATACCTCAACGCAAAATTCCATGATTGGAAGACTCCATTCCAGGAAGAGACTCCATCAAGTAAGAAATCACTGTACACAATACATTAATCTCCCTTATGCTACAACATTACTGTTTGTAGAGGCTAACAAGCGCATAGTAGCCATGTGCATGCCATGTTCCATCAAGGAAGCATATGACTGTACTTAGGGTAGTCACCGTTTGGGCTAAGGTTCTACACTACTGTACATGCTATCAGTACATAGTGGGTGGCATGTAGAGTTCTCTTGACTTCGGAAAGCTTGCAGGGGCTCTCATCACTGGACACCTACTACTTAGTCCGTAGATACAATGACGACTTGCAGTTTCTTTGTACTGGAGGATCTGCCACGTGTGGAAACCAACATTTTAAAGAATTAAGAAGTTATTTGTGATAAGTGATAAAAAGTCCCTATCGCAATTACTTTAAAAAATTCATGGCATTTTAGTATGACTTACCCCTGCCACCAGCCCAAACCAGTCCAAATTATGAAACAATCCAGTAAGATACATGTATATGCCAGACTGCTAAACATACACTGCATTAGACAGCTATACAGCTTCATACCTGTCACTCTAGTCTCTCCTGGCAGACGAGGTATTTCTTCATTTTGTTCCCAGTTAGTTCCATCTTTTAGAGTCTACAGAAAGCAAAGTACAACAGCACATCGTATTTTATTTACAATTCCTTCATGCTCCAGATTAAATTCTTAAAGGTAATTTCTGCATGGGAAAGAATAGTTTTTTCCACAGTAAAAATTGACAGACTGAACCAAAACAGGAACACACGCTACTATACTAAACTGCAACTATTAAACATTTAAAGGTTGAACAGATCTGAAACATAAGCCTGTTTTAGTCTTTCTCCTTCTAAAAGAACACTTAACTATATTTCCCCTAAATTGGAATTAAATTTCTACACTCTAAGTTCTCTGAAAGTTTTGTGCATTTAATTTTCAAAGTACGCTAGGCTTGGAAGAACAACTGAAATCACTTAAGCAAACTACTCAACAACTACTACACACAACCTACTCATTTGTGGCTTTCCCACGTTCAGTCATTTTTAAGAATGATTAATAGAAGATAATCTTTGTTTTTGAAGAAATGTTTAAAAAGCTAAATAAAACTTTAGTTTCTGTTTTCTTGCACACAGGTTACATTTTCTTCAGCCATGCAACATCAAAAAGCAGAGGGGAATGCCACTCAGATAATTTTAATGTATTTCCCACTGGAGAGAAACATTTTAGAACTGAGCCAGCCAAACATAACTAGGTATAACTTATCAATTGTAGTACAGAATCTTTCTACAGCATCAAAATGCCAAAACTTTCAAGAATGCCACAGAATATTTCAATGTAGAAAGCAAGGATAAGTGTAAGTATATTAGAATTGATTTTAAGGAAGCTCTCATAACTTATGATACAGAGAATATTTCGCCCATCCACTCTGAAAGATATTTAAATCAACTCAGTTAACTGCATTAGAATTTTAGCAATAAAAGTAAGTATATACATTCAAGAAAAAAAGTAATTCAAATAGTCATTTTTCTACCCAAATATAGATGATAATGATCTCTGGGATCTCAGATGTAAAAAACATGAAAAAAGTTACACTCACCCTTTTACTGGAGGAACTCTCCAAGGAGTTTGAATTATATTTAGGTGTTGATGATGAGGCCATATCGGGTATCTGATGAGAAAGCACAAATTGGAGACTTAAACTTCCTCCTGGACTACATACTATTTACAAGAGAGATTTTAGACTTTGGAGGTCCACAGGTAGACATCAAGAGCTTCCAAGAATGTTTTGCAAGTTTCAATTAATTTAAAAAATTACACAATGCCTTGCACTTGAAGGTCACTATTTAAAAGCATCCAAATCTAACAAGAAATTAATTACTAGCTCTGGGATTGGTTCTTATTATAATGAATATTCTGACTCAAGCTGTATTTTGGAATTCAGTTGTTTGAATACTATTATTAGTTCAGTCAACAGACATTAGAGTGCTTGTTTTAAGCCACAGAATACACATACTATGAAATGCAACCTACTTGGAGCATTTGTATTAAGACTTTTCATTTAGCAAAACAGGGAGAAACTATAAAATTATTGCACAGCTCTTGAAATCATAAGCATGTCAATACACTCCAGTGTTTCAAGTTTAAAAAAAAAAAAAGAGAGAGAGAGAGAAGGAAAAAGCAGAAGTTCCACAGTACTACATTTAAAAACAATCCCCCATTTCCTAAACTGAAACTTCAGTTAACACACCAGAAGGGGGAGTGTCCAGCCTTCTGGTCTGAATAGCCTTGATATGTTTAAAGGAAAAGGATTTTTTTTTTTTTTTTCCAAACGGTATTGATTAAATATAGAATCGCATGATACAGGATGCATCTTCTTAATCATTTCCTGACATTGCACAAGGGATCTCTAGAACAAACACTGCGAAAATGCTCATACTTGAAGTTTCTCCAAACAGCAACTTTGTACCAAATTATACTTCCCTTTCACTAGTCACACGCCCTCCATCAAGCCGATTTGACAACACACATCAATCCTGAAGAGTTTTTGGTTGGTTGGTTGGGGGTGGGGGGTGTGATTACAGACTAGCAATCTTTGTTTCTATTCCAGAAATGAAACATTGTAGCCTTAAATAAGCACTTTCTCTCCCCTCTCAACACAGAAAAAAATTTGCACAGATCTCTGCACCATGACAAATCAGAGCATAACAGTGGGCTCACAGTGACACTGCAACAGTCCTACACAAGCAATAGCACTATAGCGACAGATTAAACTGCAAGATCCAAAATGCTTTGAAGTTACTATAAGGATACAGGAATGTGTTTGTGCAGGAAGAAGGGGGAAAGCCACAACCTGAAGATCTACAGCTTTCTTACCTCCTTACAGTGCCCAAGTCTTCCACATCTCAGAAAGAAAACATAGGAAACCTGACATTGTATTTAAAACTGTAATATTCAGTGATAGAGCTTATCAGTATAAAAATCACACCCCTCCACAAAAAAAAAAAAAAGAAGAAGAAGAAGAAGAACCCGACATTAAGTTGGAAAATGAAGAAAAATGCTTTTGAATATCACAGAGCCTGTGTGACCCTGTCATGTGGAGGTATTTCTTCCTTTCTGGGTCTCCAGCAGTCTCGGCCTTCTCCAAACACTGAAACAGAGGGGTCCTGAACTAATTCTAGTGCAACACCAACAATTTACATGAAAAGCTATTAGCAATCAACATTAAATCATTGTTCTTTCAAACTACCTTCCACAGAAAAACTATTGCAACACTGGAGACTAATGTTTTGACTATAAAATTTAGAAGATTAAGAGAAGATATCTTCAGTTTTTCCTTCCTTGCAATATCTTACATACTATAAAACTTAAGGTAGATTTAACTTTTTCTATACTGCTTTGTTAACTTGTGAACATCCAATATTGAGTCAGATGACTCTGCTTAATTTATAGAAGCTTAAGTTTCCTAATAACCAGATATTTATGAAGGTAAGAGGTATATTTACTCAGAAGCTTCTTTTAAAATGTTTTCCTTATGAAGTGGGTTTTGTTCATATTTTAAGTGAGAAATACCAGCTGAGACAAAGGCACAGCAGCCCCAGTTTTTCTGTGTCAGCATAGAAAGTGGTTTTAACTAGAGCTCACATAAATTTAAATTAAGGCTGCACCAACCCTGAGAGACAAGTGAGCATAAACAAGCCCTAGAAAAGTGACTTTTAAAAGATGTGGCAACCCTGAATAGATCTGCACTGCAAAATGGAAATTTTGACTGCAGCAGGTACAGGCACACCCAAGCTAGCTGTTGATCTTACAGCCGCAGCTACTCCACCAGCAAAGCCACAGAAAGACAAGCTTCAGCAGAGGTCACACAAGCCCACCCAGTATCCTGGACACTCACCTCTGTGCCAACCCACTGCCTAAGCTCCTAAGAACAAAAGCTCGTTTGGACATTCCTTATGCCTTTTAATACTACCTCCAATTGTAGCATACTTCTGCTGCTCACAGAGGGAAGGGTAAGAAGTGTTTTAAAAGCCTTCTGTTTCTTTCTTTGCTTTCTATATGATTTCCTCCCTTACTGCACATTCACTAAGCTTTGGCTGAAGTGTAGCATTACATGAGGTGAGTTACGATTCTGAAATAATCATCTGACTCCAGAACACTGACTACAACTTTTCCAAACCTCAGTGTAAATTAAAAGGACTTAGCAGAGATCCCTTCAGATTCTCAGAAAAATTTCTCTTTATAGAACCTGACAATACAGCAGCACAGAGCTTGTCTTCCCTCCACACTGCCACCCCACTAGGCCACTTAAAACAAACAAGATGTCTGCGGAGCTCTTGCAGCAGACCTTTGTGCGTGTGTTTCTGTGTATGTAAGTTTACTTTGTGTAAAATTCCCCCAACTCTCCACGAGATCAATTTCTTTAAACATACTGAGAATTAATTCACTCACTGACTTCAATTTCTATAGAATATTTCATTATAGAATTAAAACCAACTACTGTTTCATTTCCAACATTTTAATGATGCAAACTAGACTTATTCAGAGCTAATTAAGTTGAGTAAGTATGTATTGAAGGTAAGGTGTTATCTGTCAGATTTTTTTTTAAATCCATCAAATATTTTCACTAAAATCCGTGCACATTATTTCATCAGTATATAAGTGGAAGAATTCTTTTAATGCTACCTGGATTCTGCTTTGAAATCCAATCACACTTCAAAAACACAAATACTAATAAGCACATTTATAACCACCAACATTTCCCCAATTTCTGTAAGTAAACCATGATCAAGTAATTAAACTTTACATTATAGAACACCCATTAGCATTTAGAACAATGTCCACTTTTGGACCCCAGTACAAGACAGGCATTGATAAACTGCAGCGAGCTCAGCAGAGGGTCACCAAGAAGACCAGGACCTGGAATGCCTGCCCTATAATGAGAGGCTGAGGAAGCTGGGAATTGTTCAGCCTGAAGAAGAGACAGCTTCAGCGGGACTCTCAGCTGCCCACCCCTACCTTTGAGGTGGTTACTGAGAAGACAGAGACAGGGTACTCAAAGTGGTGGGTGATGAGAGGACAACACACAACAGAAACCAAAACAAACTAGATTCCAGCTTGATTTAAGGAAATAAAAAAAAAAACAACCCACCCTACTTTTGTACCGTACAGGCAATCAGGCAGTGAAAACAGGGCCCAGGGAGGTTGCAGTCTCCATTCTCAGAGGTTTTTAAGACCCAACTGAACAAAGCTTTGAGCAACTGGGTCTGATCCTGCTTTGAGCAAGAGGTTGAACTAGAGACCTCCTGAAGTCCCTTTCAACCTGAATTACTCTATGCTTCTGTGATCTTCAGGCAACAGACAAGCTTAAGTTCTCATTTAAAAGTACCCATCAAACAAGGACACACCCTTAAAGAAGTGGACTCCTCTGTATCAAAACAGCAAACAAGTTTTCAAAAACATTTAAAATGAACACAAAATATCTCCCTTTATAATATTATTTCTTTTTCCGTCAAACTGTAGAAGCAGCTTCTGGCAACCTCCCAAAGTAATATTGCCATGAACAATTCAAAAACATACTCCATCATAGTCTTAAAATAGCTACAACTTTCTCATTATCACAGAGCAGCAGTAGTCCTTCCACACAGGGAAAAATCTTGCAAGTAGTTTTCCACTGCAAACACATTTTATTCCCCAGTATCACCCATATGTACTTCTAGACTCACACAAAAATTGAAAAACATACAAACCTCACGCTTGTCAGCAGCTGAACAGAAGTACAATTACTCTGCAATATGAAAACAAATCAGACACCTTTGTGATATTCTGCAGTTACACACAGCTGAACATTCTTCCCTGAATCTAGAACAGCAAGGAGACAAAGCTATTTTACTGGATTTAACTTGAACTAATAAACAAAGCTTTGTTAAAGTTACCAGAACTTAATATAGTAACACTACCAAGAAATGTAGGCTCCAATGATCTTACAATAACAATTAAACTACTTGGGATCTGTATTTTCATTAAAGATTATATTTATACTTGAGTTTCCTAGGATTCATGGGGATGGAGGTACAAGAACATTTGAAAGGGTAGGCACTGAAGGCCAGATTTTAAGAAGTCAGTTCAAGGATCCTGTCTGCTCTTTATGAATAAATGCCAACAGACACAAGTATATGCCCACACAGAAAATCTAAATAAACTTTAAAACATTTAAATAGGCTTTTGAGGGTTAAGAAACCTGAAAAGACCAGCTACTCTTTCCTTAAGCTTCTTCAGTGCCAACAGGTTAGGGTATGTGTGCATTGCAGCTTGGAAAGACCACCAAGACTCTTGTAAGCCATGTTTAGATTGACAACAGCCTGGTGAAAGTAGTTCTCACCGTTTAATGATCCAGGAACAAAAAGCTCATTTGACATTTTCCTGGTCCTTTTAAGGCTTCATTTTCACACCAGAATCACACCAATTAATTTGCAGCTATTGTATAACTGAGCCACGCTTGCATCAACCTAAAATCTTTATACATTTAAAGAACTAGTTTGTGCCCAAACACAACATAATCTATATCTACCAAAGGATTACTACCACAAACATCTGAGATAAAGTAAACTGCATCAAGTAAATTGTGAGCACCACTTTCCAGGTATTTAATATTTTTGACCCTCCATCACTGCATTAAAACTTTGGAGGAAAAAAAAGGGGGGGGGCGGGTCAAGTTTGTACCTATATTAATCATTTGGAGCAACAACAATTTTGACACATTTTCATTTTACATTAAGCTTTTAACTTTGTATAGTCTGTAATGTTCAATATGTTAATCTGGAAAAGTGGAGGAAATTAAACTGCTAAATTACCATACACACAAGATATTTACAGAATATACTGAGTAAGAGGTAAACATGATGTGAAGAAGCATTAGTGACACACATTACTATAGTTGAAACAATTTGGTTTGGGGTTGGGGTTTTTTTGTGTGTGTGTATTATATATACACACACACACACACATATATATATATAAAAAAATAAGGGTAACAGGATAAGCGTAAGAATTATTTGCTTTTACCAGAATCAGATTTGTCAATACAGTAAAAATGAACAACAAAAAGTTTGACTGAGTATCTTCTAGAAGCATTCCGATTTCTGTCACACATCAATAACCATGACACAGGATAACACCAAAGTTCGCATAATCCTGCTCCAGATAATGATTTGTTCAAGAATGAAAAAAGTCTGTGCATCTCCAAGGCCTCTCCTAAAAATATAGTTACAAAATTTACTAAGCCCCTTCATTTGCTATCATAGTAATTCAGAAAACAATTAGAGCACTTCTAAAAAGAGTTACAGTTACAATTGAACAATTATATGACACTTGAAAGCAATCAGTGTGCTGGGTTAATCATTCAAGATCTGCAAGGCATCTGCCAGTCTAGATAAAAATGAAGTTATTTTCATAGTTAGACCTGATACCAAACAAGGAATTATTTCAAAGAGAAGAAAAATAGTACTGTATTAGTAAACAATTTTTCACTGTGTTTGAGAGGTAAATGTAAGTTAGTGCAGGTATATAGAAAAAGCTGCTTGCACCCTCATTTAAACAGAGGATGGAAAAAATGAAAAAGCAGGTTTATAATGATAAGGTATGCTGATATTACAAAAAGACTGTAGAGTTTTATTTGGTACACTAACAACCTACAGAGCCAGTATGAATATAATGCCTTGTGCTTCCCATAATAAAATTAAAAGCATAAAATACAAAGTCCTAAAAACAAAACCACATCTGTCAGCACCACGACTGCACAGAAGAGATAACACCTAATACACAGGTTTTCAGAAATAACATATAGAATAGAGCAGAAGTCTAGGAATTTCTAAGACAGTACCAAAATTAAGCTAAGACAACAATGAAGGGAGAAGAAAAAAAAGAAAAAAGTATTTCACTCCAAGTACCAAGCAGAAAGGAGCATAAATCCTTTAAAAAAAATAAATATGAAAAAGTAACAGTCCTGAAGGGTCAAGCCAACAACAGCATCTAAGTTATCATATCAGAGAGTCACCAAAATAAGCATCAGCATCTTTAACACTAGTAAATGAGCATTTAATCTAATGAAGTCAAGAGTAGTCATTCATCTCATTAAAGGTTAATAAAATTTTAGAATTAGAAATAAAGATATACAGGAATACAAAACAAGTCACAACAAAGATCTACAGCAATGAAGGCAGTTTTCTAGACTTCAGCTGTCCCTAACCAAATAGCACCAATCAACCAAAAAGAAACATAGTGAGACCAAAGTCCTACAGCCAACTAATCAAGTCCATAGAAATAAATACATCTCTTTCACACTCATTTAACTAGTTATATTTCAGCACAAAGGAACTATACTCAATAACAGAAACAAAAATAAGGTAGCAGAAGTCTCCAAAGTTTAACGAAGCTACAAAAAAAGTAAGTAACATAAGGCAGAGCATTCCAGCTTCAAACAGTCATGTAGTACTGACATCAAAAACATGCCTAGAGCAATGCCAATTCAGACACCACAGTTACATGTATTTACTTGTGGCTACTATCAATTACCTGTCACTCATTATGCAACTGATGGCAAACAGAAAGAAAGGAAAACTGACTTATCTGTGAGATGTAAATATTATCAAAACAGGAAAAGGAAGAGGTTCTATTAAACCACTTAAGAGAGCACTTATGATTTCTTACCATCATTTTAAGGGCAAATCATACCTATGATGCACACCAACAAACCACCTTTGCGTATCAAATCATAAGCTTCTACCTGCACTTATTCCAGAGTGGATCTTTGGAGTCAACATGGACTGCTAGGTCACAGAATCTCCTATTTCTTCTTTGCCATCACAGTAACAGGGTGTAAAACCCTTCCAAGTGTAACCTCTTGGTAATGGAGTCTGCAGCCCTTACCTTTCCCTCAAGCGAATCCTCATGATTCTACTGATCTGAGACTGGATTATGCCACTAGTGGGTCTTGTCCCTTAATGTCTAAATGCTAGTTCCCATTCGCATGTACTTACTAAACCTACATTTTCCAGGGAAACCATACGAATTTTCAAGTCTCTTTGAAAGCCTTCTCAATTCAAGCCCTAACTAGAACACAAAAAGCATGCCAGCTGTACAAGTCTCCATGGGATACTGCGCATACAGAATGCACACTAGTATTTGCCCTTCTGCACAGAAGTTTGAGTCAGTTAATCAAATTCATCAGTAATGCATTATAAAAAATTTCTGTATCCCTCAAAAAAAGTATCACTTACAAAAAAACTTGTGATCTGGAGCTCCCTGTTTGGTCAACGCAATTCTCCACCAGGCTTCCTGTCTTTAAGAAAAATGCACTCCACAATCCCTCATGTTGCCAATTCTTTACTAGACTGGGAACGGCAAGCTGTACAACTCAACACAGACTGCTGAATTTTTTTGTGAAGAATCAGAAACACTCCCTCTCCCAGAAAAAGCATTCTCTTGTTCCCTAATGTGCCCTGTATTTGAAAGGACAAGTCATTGTCCCCAAAGGACTCAATATGAACAAGTGCAAACGAACAAAAGTTCACAACAGTCAAGTGACTGCTAATTCAGCAAACAAATTACAAGCACGCCAGTTGCCTGCTGGCTCCTACTTTACAGGCTCACTATACCACGTAGTTTTGAAGATATTAGAAGGAAGACCTTGCACTAACAAAAAATAATATCGTGACAATGAAGTTCTATGAATGGCAGCAAGTAGCAACAGCTTGGTAGAAAGCGTGGCAAACATTTTCTCAGTGCCACCAGATCCTATGCACTTCTGTGTATATGTTTCTTTAAAAAAAAAAAAAATCTTGTAGCTTGTACATGGTAGCCACATGTTGAATAAATAATAGCCGGAGGAAGTAAAAAATCTTCAGTTCTGTCTTGATTGGTATTTCTCCTGTCTCCATATGAAGGTCTTCTTTCACTGTCTTAACTTCTCAGGGAATTTGACTCCTACCCTATTTTCAAAGTAAATCACACCTTCCAACAAGAGCTAACATAAAAGTTTGTAACATTACTTTCTCTAATTATCAACTCAATTGCTTCCTCCTTTCAAATTATATTGAAAATGTAGCTTAGGGTGATATCTCTGGCTTTTATCCTGGCAAGATTTCTTTTAAGAGAATTACAAGTTCTCTCACAAAAAGATGATACAGTAGGATACATGCCATCATGGACACTGAGTAACTCATCTGCTGAAGTGCTCTGATCTGTTAAGAGATTTCTCATGCTTTATATCACAGTAATAAGGAAAAGCAGCACCTACTTCAGTGGTAATAAACATAACTATTTGCTAAGGCTTGTTTTCTAGCAACTGTCAGACGTCTATTCCTTGTAATTTATGCTAACAATTATTTCTGTCCACTTGTACTTGCTTATTGCTTCTCCTGCATTTGTTCTATGCATATTATCTTTCTCTTGTCATGATTATCTTCTTTCCTGACTTTTTCTTAATATTTACTCTGGTAGCTGAGTTCTAAAGCGGAAGTTCAGTCATGTGAGCAGATCAAAGAAAGTAGTAGTTTTCCCTCTATGCATGTAGCCCTGTACAGCAAGTAGCTGTTAAATCTAGCTAGATTAGGTGGCATGACAGAAGTGAGTGGGTTTTTTTAGGAACCATTTGTCACATTACCTCTAGAATCAGCATTACATCTGTAGGAAACCTATGCCTGAAGGCTGATCTGTGGCTTTCTAAACCCACCCAGTCTATTTTCTCCACTCCGCACCCCCTGCAGGGAATGTATACCTCCCACATTGTCAAAAGCTGATGCGGTTGACAGGAAAGCCTATGGGATAGCAAATACAGCTTCAAAGTTTTCTATTAAGAAAGCCTTCAGTTGCTCTCTGCTCATTCTTCTTGAAAGATATCCCCTTAGGCCACTGTAGTTCTATTGCTAAAGATTTAACTGATGATTCCACCAGAGAAATGGAAATTGTATCTGTTATATAATGATATACGGTATAAAAAAATGACACTGTAATGGTTAAAATGACATCCCCTACTCAGGCTTTCCTCCAACTTTCCTTTGAGAACTTGTATAACCAATGCCTCAGACTCATCCTCTTTCATCTGCTGTGTTTAGTTCCTTCTTCCACTACATGAATTGCTTCTCTGAATACACATACCGCGGAGAAAGTACTATTCTGAGTTTGTCTCTGTTTAAAAAGAAGTAGACTAAGGACTACGATGAAATCATCCACAAACCATTCTTTGCTTCAATCCCTAAGAAAGGGGAGATTGGGACTATCCTGCCTAAATCATTCATGGGGCAGCACCATACTTTTGAGTATGCTCTCTTTAAAGTAACAAGCAGGTAGTTTGCTGGGCACAGGAAGTTTGATACTTCTGTATTCCACATCTGCCTATGTATATTAAGGCATTAATGGGTCCAGTCACATCACACAGAGTCTCTGGCATACAGCCTTTCCATTCATTATATGCAACAACCCAGCAAAGAGGCTGCACACCAATTACTTAAATTTTGTTGAAAAACACACATCCCCTCTTACACAGAAGTGTAACCCAGTCTACCTGAAAAGTCTACTTACTTTAGTTTTCTCTTGCTCAGAAGCTTCCAGGTTTAATAAGTCATTTCAGTTGTAGAAAATAGAGACGTGACATGAGAAGACAACAGTGTGTTCATTCCTTCAACTTTCAAACAACATCTGACTTTTGTGCTATAGCTGGCCCCTGACAGGAATGGAACAGGTAGGAAGACATTGTTAGCTCTGCCAGAATATTTCAATTGACATTACTTTTTAAAAAACTTCAGAAAGGAAGCAAAATCCCAGAATAGTTGCTACTAAAAACATTCTGGAGAAAGGAAACAAACAGTACTAGTTCTTTTTACAGTTTATCTTGATGCCAAACCTCCTGATACAAGTAGTTGGAACTGAGAACTTTCTCTTCTAAAACTTCAAGATACAGTTTTGAAATGTTTCTAATGTGTAACTCTTACACAGACTTTTAACCATGCTTATGTTCCCCATACATATTTGGGCATCTTTCTGCACACAATTAAGCATTTCCTCTCTCATACCTTCCCAAAGAATACGGCCATTTATTTGTTTCTTTTCCCAAATACATTCAGGAATGCCTTTCATATGAAAGCTGCTGTGTAACTCAGCAAAGTCAGAAGGAACAGACCATAAAACAAAACTTATTTTACCTGACTCAAGTTCTTA
Source organism: Haliaeetus albicilla (assembly GCF_947461875.1). Classification (NCBI taxonomy): domain Eukaryota; kingdom Metazoa; phylum Chordata; class Aves; order Accipitriformes; family Accipitridae; genus Haliaeetus; species Haliaeetus albicilla. Next base: position 9,293,985 of record NC_091505.1, read on the forward strand.
GAAAAATTAGTATGTTGTCTCCTTTAAAAGAACACACACAATATCAAAGATTTACAGTTACTTCTCATTAAATTAGTCTTGCATTCTAAATTAACTATTGTTAGTTAACACTGTAACTCTACATATCAGGAATACATTAACACTAGAGTTTGCTCAACCCCAGTGATGCTACAAGCCCGTCTCTTCAGCAAGTGCGTCTTTGGAAGTTTCCTTCTGACCAAGCATAGAATGATAAACAGTGCAAAAAGGGAAAATTCTGCGTTTTATTGAAAACGCCTCTATATCTCACCTCGTGATGTTTGCCACACCATGAAGCTACATACAGCCCCAAAAGTTCTGTGCGTTAAGGCTTGTTGTGCTTACCAGCTTTGTTAATAACTGCACAGCCTAACTTTTTTAACCACCTAAACCACAAATTAACATTCAAAATAAAACTGTAGCATGGAAGAGGTTCTGGTTTTGCACAGTGCGAATCCTGTACCATGAGATATGTGCCCTTCACATCTGGTTAATGATAAACAAATATATGACTACTAGCAAGCAATGAGCACAATAATGTCCCAAAACAGGTATTATGCAGTAGAGCCAAGGTACTTTTTAAACATATATAGTTTTGATTAGTGCCTACCATGACAAGTCAATCTACAGGCCAACTGCAAAAGACCTAACATCTACACAATTTTAAAACCGAATTTGCCTATGATGCTTTCTATAGCACCAAGAAAAATGGGGTTTCTGTGAAAAGAAAAAAAGCTAATGCCCTTCTTATGCTCTTAGTTACACGTACATCTGAAAAAAAAAAAAACCAAACCACAGAAGCAAACAAACCAAAAACCACCCATCACACAAAGTAGGAATTACGCTTTCTGACTGCACAAAGACCATCAAGGAGAAACAATCTATCATCTTCAAATCATTCCCTGGTTTAACTCAACTAAAAACGTTTGCTCTGAAATGGAAGGTTTCAGCTTTTCAGCCGCGAACACTGGAAGAAGTCACATGCTTCAGAACAAAATTTAAGCCAGTCAGAAATGAATACGGCAGCGGCTTAAAAGTCTGAAAGCGAATCAAGAGCACTCGGAGTATTTTCGTCTCGCGGGAGAGGAATTCTTTTTACGGGGAAGGTGAAAAATTACAGTTCAAAGGTGTCCCTGCTAAGCCATGACGCTGGGCTATGCACTTCGGCAACGTCCCGCTTCCAGATCGATTCAGCGCATCAGGGCGTGAGTCAGGAGAAGCCGGAGCCCAACAGCAACACGCAGCCGGCTCCCACCAGCCGCAGGGCCCGGCCACAGGTGACTGCCGGCACCGCGGCCCGCCGGCGACGGAGGTGGCGGCAGGGCGGGGGGGTCCCAGAGCGCTCAGGGCGGCAAGGGGGGGCCCTCGCCAAAGCCTCCAGCGACCCCCAGACCACCCCGGGAGGCGAAGAGGCGAGCGACGGGGGACGCGAGGTGTGCCGTGCCCTGAGGGAGAGGGGCCGGGCCGCAGGGAAGGCCCGGGCCGGCAGAACCCCCCCTCACCCCCCGGGCCGGGGCACACTTGAGGGAAAGGGGGACGGGAGGAAAGGATCCCCGGCGCGGGGAGGGGCTGGGGGCGCGGGGACAGGGGCGAAGGCCGCCGGGGGTAGCCCCGCTGCCCAGCCCGGGCCCCACGGAGACTCACCGCGACGCGGCCGCCCTCACCGCCGCGGGCCCGAGTGCGGCGCCGAGCGCTGCCCGCCCCGCGCGGGCCCGCCCCGCCCGCTCACGTGACGGCCCGGCGCCTGCCGGGAGGCGTAGTCCACGGGGGGGCGGCCGCGGGGGCTGCCGGGAGTTGTAGTCCTAGAGGGCGGCGCTGGCGGCCGAGGGGCGGTGGCGGGAAGGAGCCGGCCGAGGCCGTGAGGGGAGCCCTGGGCGGCTCGGGGTGCTGCCAGCGCCCACACCCCGCCTTGCCAAGCAGAGCGCTCCTAAATGAAAGAGCCGGGGGAAAAGGAGGAGAAGGAAAGGAAAACACGGGAGAGGCGTCCGGTGTAACAGGTCGAGTCGACCGGCTGATGGCCGTTAACGACCAGAGGTGCCCCAGCGGCCCAAGCCTGCTGGATGCTCCCTGACTACAAATAATCATAGCATCACAGAATCATTTAGGTTGGAAAAGACCTTCAAGATCATCGAGTCCAACCATCAACCATGCCCACTAAACCATGTTATGGAGTGCCTTGTCTACATGCTTTTTTAATACTTCCAGGGATGGTGGCTCAACCACTTCCATGGGCAGCTGGTTCCAACGCCCAACAACCCTTTCCGAGAAGAAATTTTTCCTGATATCCAACCTAAATGTCCCCTGGTGCAACTTGAGGCCATTTTCTCTCATCCTATCACTAGTTACTTGATAGAAGAGACCAGCACCCACCTCACTACAACCCCCTTTCAGGTAGTTGTAGAGAGCGATAAGGTCTCCCCTCAGCCTCCTTTTCTCCAGGCTAAACAGCCCCAGTTCCCTCAGCTGCTCCTCATAAGACTTGTGCTCTAGACCCTCCACCAGCTCTGTTGCTCTTCTCTGGACACGCTCCAGCTCCTCAATGTCTTTCCTGTAGCGAGGGACCCAAAACCAAACACAGTATTTGAGGTGCAGCCTCACCAGTGCTGAGTACAGGGGAACAATCACTTCCCTGCTCCTGCTGGCCACACTATTTCTGGTACAGGCCAGGATGCCGTTGGCATAAATACTGGTAAGAAGTAAAAGAATTGGTGATGCAAATGCCAGGAGCATTATTCATGTAAGATTAAAAAAACAAACAAACAAAATCCTTCATAAAATGGACCATTGCCAATGCACAAAGAGCAGCTGCGTACATCTAGAGGGCAAGGTGGTGATTCGGCGACCCTTTGCTCTCTGATGCTATCTGCTCTCAGGAAAGGGGGATTTGCGATAGTAGAAAACTTTTTTGGTGTTATAAAACATATTTTTCAGTTACAAAACAACTGTGTCCAGTTTCTCCAGTGGTGTGGCCGGCCCTAACTTGTTCCCCTACCAGTGGAGGGACAATGCCTCTCCCTGCTCTCGGGACTGGATACCACAGAAGAGCTGATCAAAGGAAAAAAAGAAAGAAAACAATATAAAACAGAAGTAACCTTGGGCTCCTTCATGATCCCAAGTGATTAGGAGCTTCATACTGGGTTTAACCCAGATCTCACAGCTCCAACGGTGCCCACCTCACACCAGCGTGGTGCCGGCACCACCTCCTTTGGGAGGAAGATCGTCACCTGCCAGTTTGCAAGCATCGTACCAACAATCATCGCCTCTGCTTTTCCGTATCTTCCTGAAAAAGTCTTTCTCCGATTTAATATTGCCAGTCATTTGTTGTCTATGAACAAGTAGTTACACCCTCTGAAGAGCTGACTGAGCTAAAGGCACTTGGAGGTGAACCATGCATTTGTGCCAGACAAGAAGTACTTTCAGCAGGAGCCACAAGACAAATAATTTTAAAATTAATTTTATTCATTGCTTTTAGGTGTCTCCTTTACTATCAACAATTTACATCTGGAATTCCAAAAACTTTAGAAAATCAAAACCAAAAAACCACAAGGGAATTGGGCTGGTGCCTCTTATATGGAAAAAAATGTTTCTGGAATAAAAAATATTTTTCTACAATAAGCATGGAACTCTGTGTTTTACATTAATAAGCAGCAGAAGCAAGCAGCAAGCAAAAGGAGATGAAATGTTGGTTCACCTCCCTCACACAGGCAATCTTGTCTGTTGTCTTTGGGTATGATACACTTTTGCTTCTGACATCATCCTTTCAGTAAAGACTAGCTAGAAAATTCACGGATGCAATTTTGAAGTCTTGCTTTGATTGATTCCAGTGTGGTATTTCCAACTGTAAATCATAAATCAATGTATTGGTTTATATGTAGACATTTATAAGTATAGGTATATGTTTATTGGTCTACGTATATGTCTGTGTATACACACAGAAAATCCTTCTTATTTGATGATTCACTCAAGGTTTCATTCAGATCATATTTTAAAGCTTTCCTCTGACATCATGAAAACTAGAAAGATTTTTTTTTTTTTTTGCCTTACTCATTTCTGACACTTCATGGCTTAGATCACTGAGAGTGCTCTCCACAAATGCTCTCATAAATTTCCTTCCATCAATTTTGTCCTAGATCTTTTCCAACCTGGCTTATGCCCCTTGCATTTCTTTAAAAAGACAAAGTCTCAAACAGCCTCTTGCTCATATAACCTTTAATGATCGCAACTATTATTCCACCCTAATCTGTGAAGTGAAATACTCTCCACCCTTGTTTGGTGACTGTCCTCTCCCTTTTTTTCCTCCTACATTTCTAACCCACCTACTGGCACATTTTTGAGGGGCTTTTTCCTGCATGCCTTCCAGCTTCCAGTAGATATTAAACAGGCCTTTCACCTTGCATTGTTCCTATAGTCACTCTACATTTTATCCCCAGATAATGTGTACTACAACCACAGTTCAAACAACAATTTCCACTCAGATTTTTCACAGCTATGCCTCTTCACTGCAGATTGCCATGCTTTCCTAACTAAACTCCTGGCTTGTGTCTCTATTACCTTCTTATGACTGTTCAGTGGGACTTCACCTTCTGCTGCACGCAGTCACAAACGCCCCGTGACTCCCACACCTGCATGGTCAGATGCCCAAAGATGATGTGAACTGGAAGAAACGTGCTTTGAGTCACCTGATTGATGGTTCACCTGATGGCTATTTGGATCTGCGAGAGCATACGTTATTAAAGTTTTCTATGTGAGTAGGGTTCTGGGATGTTTAGGCTGTCTCTGCATTTCTGAGCCTGGTCCTTGTTCTTTTGTATTGCAGCATATGGTGCCTGGGTCAGATGGCACACAAATGCTCCAGCTTCCAATACCTGGACCATCTGGATAAAAACTGGTTAATTGACAACCCTAATGTCACTTTAAGCTCAGTACAGTTAAAATAGTGTCGAGTCTTCTCCCACAAGTACTCTCTACTTTATCTATTACACTATTATCTGCCTGTACGTAATCATCTTTGACTCAGACCTTTCCCTAGCCCTTTATGTTCAGACTATGTCTAAATCTGTCCATATAGCTAAAACTCCCATCTTCTCAAATCTCAATTACTGCAACATCCTTTCCTTTGGCCTTGGAAAATATAACCTTGTCTTGCTTATACTTATTGAGAATGCTGCTACAAAGACCATTTTTTTTTAGTCTGTCATTGTCACAGTGTTATTCCTCTCTTTTCATCCCTGTGCTGGCTCAGCCTACTCTATCATGTTGATCCTTACCTACATGTCTTTACTTTGGAAGGCCCCGGTAGCCTGTCTTCACCTTACTTGCCATTTCCATTCACTGCTGAGATCTAACTGCAGCTCCAGTCAGCCCACAATGCCCGTTTTCGCAACACACTTGTAATGCATTTAAACAGGTTCTTTTGTGCGTTCTTTTGGCTGCCTTTTATTTCCGAGGATCCTATAAACAGCCCAAAAGTTACTGATAATTTTTCTTCAGAGCTCTGCTTAAAACTTTTCTTTCCTGTAATGTCTACAAAACAGTGTCACATTTCTTTATGCTGCCTCTCCTGCCTGTATTTCTCAGTTGTCTCATTTCATACTTTGCAAAGCTCTCAGGGCAGGACCATCCTTTGTGTCAATTCTGATCCGTAATAGGGTCTTGTAGCACTATGGTAATACAAATAATAAATACACATGTGGAACTGAGATGCCAGGGAGAACCTAGGTATTATCAGATTGATGACAACAAAGTACAATTTGGGAGCATAACCATACCTGATAATAATATTAACTTGTTTTTCTACTATTCTGGAGAGTAAGGGGGCAAAACTATGTGCAGGTGGGGAGTCCGCATCTTTAAATCAAGCCCATAGGTCAAGTTAAAAATGATTTATATCCATCTACCCCGCAGCCTCTACCACCATTTTCACTTGGTTATAGTTGCTGTTGTGACAGATAAAATGGAAAAGACAATGTAGTGTTAAACATATCATAAATACACAGGTATGTCTGTATTTTCACATATGTACATTTTTTTTCCTTTTATGCATTAGCTATTAGAAAAAATAAGGCATATCAGTGGTTCCTTTGCTTTTCTAGCACTGTGCCACTTACACACTTTGTTTCCGGTTATTGTCCTTTGTTTGCTAACTTGATGTTTATTTTTGTCCCTGCTAAATAAAGACTGCCAGATTTAATTCTTATAAGCTGTACTTTAAGACCTCTTTAACCTATTTCTATCTAGCTTTTCCCTCAATTAGCCTAATCATTTCTTTATCAAGTAACATGTTACCAAATAAAACACTTATAGCACCCTAAAAAAAAAATTGCCCCTTGATGCTTGACTCACAATAGCAATAAGGTGAGTTATATAAGAGTCTAGTTGTATTTCTGGATCCTGCGACTCCTGAGGGCTGGAAATAGCAATTGTATTTTGGGAAACATTTTCAGAAACACTGACTGAATGTACATACTTGTTATTGTGAAATCAGGCAGATGTTAGCTTTCAGATACCTAGGTTTTGCATGCACAGTACTGCTGTCATCAAAACCTGGCCCATGGCAACTGAAGCATACATACACATATACATATATATATGTGTGTGTATATATATATGTGTGTATATATATATGTGTATATATATACACACATCTGCAGTGACTAGTAGACAGATACCTCCTATTAGATGATGATTCTTTGTCTTCAGGAGAAAATTAATATCAGGTACTTGCTGATTCTATATCTAGGTAGAAAAAAATTATTTTCTCCGTGCAAATATTAGAAGCAGTTAGTAGGTTTTATTTGAGAAATAGCTGCATTTCACAGGAAGGCAAACTCATTCTCACATGTATCATACCTAATTTTCATAGTAAATAAAAGGTTTTAAGAGAACTGGAATGAATTGGATGAAAAGAACCAAAAAAATGGAAGTTAGTAATATCCACTGAATTACCAGAATTGTTAGTGGAATTAATTTTAGTACCATCAGAACAATGCCCCAAATTAAGAGAAATAAAAGAAAATCCTCTTAAATAGCACACAAAGGAATAAGCTTCCAGTATACTTAAATGTAAATTGCAATTAAAAGTTACCTGTTAAATGTGTAAATATAGCTCATAAAACAGAAGGACCTTTTAGACTAATACCTGTTAGTATTAGCTAATAAAACAGCTTCTGCTCTGTGCTCTGAAGTTCTCTGAAGGGCTGAGGTTTCATTCAAATCCCGAAAGAACTCTAGTGACCCAGGGCAGCTGAGACTGCAGCAGTGAAGAGGTTAAAAGCATAGCACCTTGGCATCACACAGTTCTATCAGCATAAAAAAACTGTGTACAATGGACCCCCCAGCACACTTCTTCTATTGTCAAGGTCCACGCATGTACAACTTAAACCACAGTAGTGTCTGAATCACTTAAAATGCAGCATGTAAGAGTTATTTTAGGCATCATTTTAAGTATGCCAATGAGCACAACAGAGATGGGCTGTCAAAACAGAGTTAATACATGCCCTATGCAGAAATACTCTTTGGTTTATAGTACAAGAGTCATGGCAGCTGATGGGACAGGAAGGGAAACATTTTCACCAGCATTTACTACTCACAGTGGAATATTTGTGCATTTTGAAAACACAGCACAGCCCCTCTCAGCTCCCCCAACAAAGAGGAGTTAGCTTTAAAATTCGGACAAGCTCCAGGCAGCAGACTGTGGTTGCTGAACGGTGAAGAGCCCCAAGGTCACAGGACCAGCCGGAGAGCCTGCAGAAAGATAGCACTGGGAGATCCCGTCCTCTTTCCTCTTTAGGAATGTGCATCTATTTAGATCACAACATATTTTTGCTTGATTTCCATGATAGTACTTGCTGTCATATTGTCAACAGAAGTGACTGCTTAGGCAGGATGGGCAATCAAGCAGCTGGCAAGCTGTTCCAGGCACCGGTACCCACCAGATCTCTACTGATTTCTCTCTCTAAAGCCCAGCTGATCCATTAATTTCGAAGAAAACCTGCACTCTCAGATGTTGGTGATGAATTCAGGTTGGATTCAAGCCTGTGTCAGCAGAGGCTGCCAGTGCATAGCTAGAGGAATTGAGAATATAGTTACTTTTGGGTTCTCCAAAGCTCATACTTTATTGATTTTGGTTTAATTCAAATTTCCCCTGACTATGTTTTGTAGTGAAAATGGCTCTAATCTTGTTATTCTAAGGTGTTATTCTTTATAATAAAAAAGAAAACCCACCACCATAGTAAGTTTACCTAAATACGTCATGGTGGGGAGAAGAGAAACTGGGTTTCAGATGCAATTTTCTTTCCCATTATTAGAGAAAATTGCCATTTATTGCCAGGATTAAAAACAACTGGCATTCGTGGTGTTAGCAGGAATCTCCATTGCAGCACTCAATAAAGGTTTTTCTCTTAACTCCCGTGGGATCAAGGATCATTCCCGTGGGACTGAAAGAGCCATGCTGCTGTGGATCAGCTAGCCTGGCTCATCTTTGCACTCTGGTGATTAAGAGAAAATAATTTTATTATGAAGCAGAAGTTCTTTAGTTGATCTAATGAGTGAAACAAAACCTCTCTCAGCTCTGCAAAATCACTGAGACAAGTGGGGTCTTCAGAAGCCCTGAATATCACATCAGATGCTGATACAGGTTTCTTCAGACAATTAGCAAAGCTTCAAGCAGCCACCTGAAAGAAATAATGGCTTTATTAGAGCTAATGCAGTCATTTCTTCCATGAAGCTTCTTGTGAATAATTCTTGCTGGAAAAATTGTACATGATTTCTTTTCATTTATATTTTAATGCAATTTATTATACAACAGCGACCTCCATTCAGGGTTCAGAAGATCAGAGTACTTACAGTAATCTTCACAGCACTTTGTATCTCCAGCTACAGCTTACATTCACAGCATGAAAAGAATAAGAAGTTAATGTACCAAATCAGAAATCTGTGTGGCAGTGTTAATCTCAGGGTTGAGTTATTATTTATTAGTAGTATTATGGTAGCATCTGGAGACCAGAGCCTCATTGTGTTGGGCCCTGCATAAAATACACAAATAATATATTTGTTCTCTAGAATAGCTCACAGTTTAAGTTTGAGGATGACTTGAGGATGTAGACAAGAGCTACTACGGCTATGATTACTGCCACAGCCAGAGGCAAAACTCTTTTCATGCTTATTGTGGATGCTGACACCAGGAATAAAATTACCTACTGACAGACAATTAAAATGAAAACATTATTCTGGGATCAGACCTCAAGGTGCAAGAAGATGAAAAGAGCTTCCCTCTGTCTGATTTCATGCCAGGCCAAGCACGGTTGCAGATGGTGTCTTGCTACACTCTTGGGTACATTAGCCACCCTTAAGAAGCTCAAGATGTGTCAGGCGTTTGATTTTCTAAACCAGTCGATCATGGAGATGTCTGCCAGATGAAACAGTGGGTAAAATGGTGAAGCAGTTACATATCCCCATGAGTTAGAGAGTGCTGGAAAAGCGTGCGCCTGTGATGGGAGATCTACACACGGCTTAGCATGTTAGCTTTTGGCATAGCAGCTGGAAATGTGGGCATGTTTTCTGGCTTACACACTGGTAACCGTTCCAGGATGCAATGACCTTTTTTTGCTACCTCTGGCAAACAATGTTTGGCTCCTCTCTGCTGAATGCTGTATTCATATCACAACTCACTTCTAGCCAGTTTCCTCTGAGAAAGAGTCTGATGCAATCATTTCTCTGTGTGTCTAGGCGCACACACCCCCCCCACTAGATGTTTTTGAACTCTTGGTTAATTGTACCAAATTCAAAATACATTAGGGGTCTCAAGATAATTAAGTTTCACAGAGTAGACAGCCAGGGAGAAGGGGGTCACTTTCCAAATACTCACCAGTTCACCTCGTACAGCCTTCGATTTCCACCTACCATTCTTTAGAGCCAGACATGGCAGTCCACAGGTTATCATCATGTATGTGAAGAAAATAAAGGAAATGTACAGGTGTGTGAGGAGATACAAAACAAAACAACCCAAACCCAAACAAAACCCAAAAAAGCATACCTTAGTTAGAAAGTCAGAACAGCTATAAATGGCAGATCTGTAAGAAAACACTTGAACTGTTCAGGGAAAAACTGGTCAAGTAACACGTTAATGCTGAGTTGCGAATCCAAGAGCAGATACCCTCTTGGAGTGCTCATGTAGCTGAACCGTATGAACTCAGTCTCTGAGTGGCTGCAAATAACTACAGATGCACAGCTGCCCACACAAATTGTGAAACACCACCAAAACACTAATTTTCCAGGTAGGTTCAGAGTATGGCCTGAAATCCATCGGTGTAAAATCTCATTTGCCTTTTCAACAAGGGATTGGGTTCTCAGTCAATTCAAGCAGCAAAACTCAGCCTGTTGCAGCCAAGCATTTACAAGTATTTAGTTTCAATTTTTCTTTGGATACTCCGTCACCCACCGCAGCCAGCGGGATCTGCTGCTTTTGGCCTGAAAAGGCCAGCTATAGGCTAATCTGCTTTGCGTGGCCTGTGCTGTGTGGGGAGCGGGTGCCGCAGGAGGCTGCTACGGTACCAGGAGGCTCTTTGATCCGGTTGACACAGTAAAGCAAAGACATGGGACTAATAATAATACTTGGCACTTTTACAGTCCTAGCTGCTCAAGGCACTTTATCAGTGTTAACCAATTACCCCTCAAACTATCTCTGTGGAAGAGGGACTATCTCAATTTTATGGGTAGGTAAACTGAGGTGCAGAGCTTGGCTGGGACATTCCAGCCTCTGGTTTTACAGTGACGAGCACGCCACGGGGCTAGAAAGCCTCACCAAACAAAGGAAAGGGTTCTGCAGAGCCGCGAAGGAGCATCCCATGGCAATCGGCTGTGCAAGCCCACCCAGCCATGCCCCCAGCTCTCCACTAACAGACACCATTACATTTCTGTATGTTCTGGTCTGAGCGCTGGCTCTGGGGCAGGTGACCGTGCCACAGGGTCTGGGGAAAGGTCGTCCCTGTGCAGAGGGGTCACTTGAGGCTCTAAGTGAAGTCCTAGCTGTGAAATCTGCCTCCAGCGCATTTGTGTGCCCTCTCTCCCTCCCTCTCCTTCCATCCTTCATTTCAGGTTGGCCCAGGTGATGCTACATTCACAGCAGTCCCTCTTCGGCAACGCGGCCACAGCCAGCCTGGCATTGGAGTGGTAAGGCTGCACCCTGCTACCCAGAGCAGCAACAACAGTCCCCCAGCCCACGCAGGAGAAGTCGTGCTGCTCTGAGGCTAAAGCCAGGCTGCTCCCCATCTGAATGCTGCAAACGGGAACCTCCTGCCTCCTCTGGAGATGGAGCAAAACCCAGATCTGTCCCCACAGGTCATCTTTCCCCTGCTAGCTGCCTGGGTACTTGCTGCATTAGTATTAGTAGTACATTGGTACGTTATTTCAACCACAGGGCGTAAGCCAAAAACCTTAGCAGAGTCTGTAGGTTTGAAGCTCAAGTAGGACTCCACCTGCCCTTCAAGATGCACAGGTGGCACTTTCAAAGAGTTTGTCGGCAGGAATACCGGCCAAGAAGAGTGAACCGCTCACGTTTTCACCGTGAGCCCAAGCCCTCTGGCAGGGCGAGGTGTGCTGCGTCCCAGAGCCGGGAGCGAGGCGCTGAGTAAAGCGAAGAGCTCGCACGGAGGATGGGTGAAATCGATGGCTCATCCTCCACTGCCTACCTGCCGGGCTGCATGCTCTCCCCGGCCAGAATGAGCCAACTGGCTCTTGAGGTTGGAAAATTAAGACACCCAGGGGCCTGACTCACAGTCCCATTTTGCCCACAACAGGCCATACAGAAACAACCAGCTTATCCTCCCAGATCTGTAAAACAAAGTCCAAACTGGTGCACAGCTACCGACAGTAATACACATCCCACTGGCTGCGAGACGTGGCTGCCGGTCCTGCTTAACTACACTTGAAAAATCCTACTGGTGTCTGCCTGCCTCATTAGGCACTTAAATATCTTTGGGATTCGAGTCCTGAGCCTTTTGTGCCTCACGGTCCCCTGCTGCTAATGGACATCATCGACTATCCTGAAAGGTCACAGGAAAATATGTATTTATTAAAGATTGTGAGGCTCAAACAGGGGATTAATGGGAACTGCTTAGGCAAATAGTGTAGCCAGCTAATAGGTGAAAGAGAATAATAATTTATGGGCTGAGAAGAGGAAAGGAACACAGGTCCCGGTCTGCCAGGTAATTCTGTTTCCCCGGCTGCCATACAAAGCCGGCAGGGCTGACAAGGAGCAGTCTGTAAACTTGAAACAAAGCATGTTTCTGCAGCTGGATGGAGTCAAGCGCAGCTCTATATTAGCAAAGAAAAAAAAAGAGATTTCACAACTTTATAGCTTCGGGCTGGTTTCCCCTCAGGGAGTGAAAATAGGCTGGTCTCACCACCTCCTGCCACTGCCCCGGGTCTTGTCTGTCCCAGCCGTTCATCAAACACAGCACAGCTCCGGGACGTGAAACCAAGCAGGGTCAGCGCTCGGGTCCTTTTGCTCCTTGAAAAGGGATTAAGACAACATCAGAACAATTAAAATGTCCTTTTTTGATACAAATCCGACTTTGAGCTTAAAATGGCATTTGTTTTTTCTTCTCAACCAAATTGTTTAGATCTCAGACATTAAATGGCAGCATCATAAACCTTGATAAGGACAAAAACAACACGATGCACAAAACCCAGGAGCTTCTCTCGGGTTTCTGGCTCTGACATGTGAGACTGGCAGCAGGGTTCAGCCATGCAGCAAAGGGCCCTTTGGGCTGTGGGGACAAATCATTGCTGTGGCTGTGGGTTGTTTTAATTGACACATAGCCGTGATGCAACCCAGACCACTGTCACGCCAACCTTGAGAAAAAGAAAAAAAAAATCTAACCGTCTCTACTTCCTGAGCTCAGGAAAGCAAAGAAACCGGGCTCCGTGTCCCCACCATGTGCACGGTCGTGTGTGCTTGGCTACACAGAGGGCACACAGCCCGACGCAAACAGCTCGACACCAACACACACAGCCCGACACCAACACACACAGCCCGACACCAACACACACAGCCCGACGCAAACAGCCCGACACCAACACACACAGCCCGACACCAACACACACAGCCTGACGCAAACAGCCCGACACCAACACACACAGCCCGACACCAACACACACAGCCTGACGCAAACAGCCCGACACCAACACACACAGCCCGACACCAACACACACAGCCCGACGCAAACAGCCCGACACCAACGCACACAGCCCGACACCAACACACACAGCCCGACACCAACACACACAGCCCGACGCAGACAGCGCGAGCCCTTGTTAGGCAAATGGCTGCCTCGGGCAGAGCGAGGACGAAAGCCAAGTCCCAGACCTGCCACGTAATGGGAAATGGATCAAGACGTGTATAAAACAGCAAATTTGTTCTGCACAGTGCTACAAAACCATCAGGTGAGCGGAGAGGGAGCAAAGAAAATGGCTGTGATTAACTACAGCTCTACTGGTTTCAGCCTGGCTGCTTTAATAAGGCGCCTTTCCCCAGTTTTATGCGGGATTGTACACAGGAGGCCTCTTGACCAGCCAGAGCCTTAAGTTCTCAGTAACTCCTGCAGCTGCCAACCGGTACTTCTGTTTTAGCTTGCCCAGGAGAGACCCTTATTGGTATTTAAAACACCTCACTCCCTTCCAGACTCTTTTTTTTTTTAATTTGCTAGATATACAGCAGGGAATAGAAGGTGAAACAGGCATTAATTTGGCATTAAGCACCAAAACCTGAGCTCAGCCTGAATAGATGGCTGGGCAGATGTGCCAGGGCCAAGCGTCCCCCCGGGAGCGCGTGCCACCTGCCCTTCAGCGCAGACGCGCGGCAGGAGAAGCGGCAGAGCCGGCGCAGCGGCCGGCCGCTCGCCCTCACGCCTTCCCTCGTCCTTGCCTGCCCTGCGGCCGGGTGCCAGCACGGAGCGGGTCCTCTCCCGGGACCACCCTGCACATCTGCGGTGCCTGTCCCACAGCGCGGGGCCATCAGAGCAGGACCACGAGGCAAGCGCCAGCCTCTCGCCAGGTGCTCGCTTCTGCTCCCAGACTGGTGTAAATCAGGGGTTACCCTGCTGCAGGCAGCGGAATAGCTCCTGATTTACAACATCCTACACAAGAGGAGAACTTGACCTTACACTTCAACATCAGCGCAGCTTCCTTTGTTGAAAGCTTCTTAAGACAGACATGTAATCAATCCTGGAGAGCCACCGAGCAGCAGAGCTCAGGTTCTGCATAAGTCAGGGCTAGGCTGCCCAGGGAAATTGCCTGATCCAGGCTCCCGTGACATCTATTCCTAGGCACTCCCTGTGTGCTTTCTGATAGGAATGAGTGTGTTTTTCTGTTTTGCCTTTGTCAAAAATGGGCTGCTTTAGATTAATACAATCCACAAAGAGAATTTTTCTGTAATAAGTCCGACTTACCTATGCTACTAACCTTTCAGACAGACGGGCTTTTAGTGAGCTCAGGTCTTTGGAAATTCTGGCCTTTATAGGCATTTGATGTTATTTTAGAATCCAGGAGGAAAAAGCTTACTGCCTTGCCTCTGTTTTCACGGCCATAATTATGAGGGCAGTCTGGTGACGTAACTTGTTTGGGAAATAAATGATAGCTTTCAACAGCGAGTGCTGTCAGACACATCATTCCTTGTAACTATTTTAGAAATCCAAATTCATTTTGCACTTCCACAGCACCAGATGCTGCTCTTATTTATGCTTGTGTAAATCCCGTGCTACGCCACTGCCTTCAGGAGACCTATTCTGTGTTTATGCTGCGTGCAAAGCAGCAGAATGTGGCTCGCGGCGTAAGCCTACGTACGCCTTGTGGTGTGATCTGCTAGTCCAGTAAATGCAACTGGAGAACCGTGCAGACGTGTTTAGTCTTACGCCCTCGCTAGCTATGCGCCTTAGTGATATGGACCATGAAAGCGAAGGTAGGATCAGACTTTGGGCATTTTCACACTTCAAATGGAGAGAAGACAAGGGGAGGGCAAAGTACAGACAAAGGTATTTTTTGCAGAACAAAACGGACAATTTATTGTGATCGAGGCATTACCTCTTACAGCCTGACACCGACCTGCAGTGCTCCAGTTGCTGAAACCCGTGATCATCACGCCTTCACCCTGCACATCCCCGCGCTTTCTGCCCCAGTCCGGGCTGCCTGCTGGCCTAAGGGAGAGGCAGCAGCCCAGCTGTCGGGCTACAACCCAAGCGAACACTGGCTGTTGCGGTTATGTGCCAACCCCCGAAAAGACATGTCTGAGAATCAGCAGTTACAACCAGAGACAGCAAGATAATACTGCTGCTTCGTCCTGTTCTTCTTCCAAGCTTGATACAGTCCTGACACCTGACAGCACCTCTGTGGCAAGGAAGGATCATCATTCCCTCTTGAGACGTGAGGAACTGGGATACGGAGGGGTGAAAAGCTTTACCAGCTCAAAAGCTAGAAAAAGAAACCAGAGTGAAAACCAGTGGGTACGCCACGCAGGTACAAGATAAACCGTTTTCCATAAATTCTGTGGGAAACAGTTGGCTTTTGAAGACGTCCCCCCCCAGTGCTTGTAACCCAAATTCTGCAGAACGGCAAAGCCGTAAGGTGCATTGACACAAACAAAAAGAATGAAAAGAGGGCATTTTTGTTACTTTCATTAATGTCCTAAAGAAGAGCGCGTGGGCAGCAGCCTTCTCCGCCATCTGTGACTGCTGTGCTGCTGACCCGGAGGGGGTCGGGCGCTGCTGGCTCCCAGACCTGTGGTCAGACCCGCTGCTCCATAAAGCAGCGAGGGCCCGGCCGCAGCCAGCGCTGCTCCCTGGCAGGACACAGCTCACGACAGAAAAGCTGCTGAAACGGTGCCAGTTTTCACAGCCAAACAAACTCACCTTTGTCCTCGCCACAGACGTACTCGCAGGCATTTCTCCCCCTCTCCGCTGTCTGGAGGCGAGTCGGCATGTCTGTCTCATTCAGACACTTGCCGCGTTTTACAGCCTGTTTTGGGCAATTGTTTGGTGGGGCTGATTTCCTTTGCTGGAAAAACTGGCTTCTTTCCTCCTCGCCCTGGTTTCACACGAGTACGTGCCATTCCCGAGATGAAGCCGGTTAGGGGTCATTCCCCTCGGAGCCTCCTGCACCGCGAGGACCTACCTTTGGCATCACGAAGCCAGACGGATCTCCGCCACGGCCCGGGGTGGTTGTGCTTGGGAGAGGTCTCCTGCCCACCCGAGCGCCGGCAGCAGAGCTGGTACCCGACTGCTTTAAACCCTGACTGGCCCCTCTCACTTTTGACTTCGGGAGCTGTTTTCTGCCATCCATCTCCGGAGAACGGGCTTCCAGAAGGGCCCGCTCCAGGGTGGGGATGACCTTGCCAAAGCCCTCCCTCCAGCATGGACCAGTTCAAGGGAGATCCCCCCCCGGAGATATCCTCAGGCTTGCCCTGCCCACAGTGTGCCCAGGACAAAGGAGAGCACTGACACGTCTTCTCCACCAGCCCTAGGAAGCTGGGGTGGCGTCTGGCTCTGTGTTTAAACGAGGCAATTTTAGCTACAGGTTCTATTTGTGCATTTATTTAAGATTACTAAAACTTTCCTGTTCCTTCCTACCCCTCCTCCCAGCCTCGGCTCCCCCAGGGCAGGCACGAGCTCTCCCATCAGACGATTTCTGTGTCGAAGGCGTGAGACGCCGTACCCACCGCCGCCCTCGCAGGCGTCGCCGAACGAGCAAGGTGGGACCGTGCCGCAGCCCCCCGGCCCTCCTCACCGCCTCACGCTTTATTTTCTGATGGGCCAACTGATACAGGCATTTAGAAACAAGAACTGTCACTTCAATAAACATGGTGCTACGTAAAAAAAAACCCAACAGAGATTAATTTCATGCTCACCTATAATTATACTGGAAAAGGAGAGCGGACCTAAGAAATCCCATCTTAAAATAAAATTAAAGCCTGCTTCAATTCTTTGTCTAGCCCGTTTCTTCTACTGACAGCACACATGCATTTGTACATGTTATTAGATTGACGTTGTAGCATCCTGGACAAATCGAATTAATTCAAATATCTGCAGGTATGAAACATTGTAGCTGAGAAATGAGCACATAAAGTATATGCAATTTTCCCCTGGCAGTTTATTATGGTATGAAGAAAAAAACATTCTGTGCTTGAAGCTGACGTTATATTACAAATGTATTGTGAAGTATGACGTGACTATTAAAATATGATTACACAAAGTATGAACATTTTAAGAAGTTTACAGTACAGTGAATCTTTTATAAACAGACTCTTAAATATACATAGGACAATAGTAGCCGACAGAAAAACATCAAAAATTAACTATTAATGTTTATAGACTTTTCCCCTGAAAAAAGTCTCACATTAAAACAGAAATTATGAAAAGCCTTAAAACCAGGAACAAATCACCTGTACACTACAAATATACATGGCAGAGGTGCGCAAACCAGAGCTACCTTTTCGCTGAAGGGTACGGTCGCCAGGGAGGCTTGGCAGGGTCTGCCCAGCACCTCCTCTCCAGTGTAACCCAGTTTGGGCAGCGCAGCGCCTCGCCTGCCCGCGATGCCCCGACACACGGGCGCACACACACCGGTCAGCAGCTGTAACATCGCGAGGACACGCGTACTTACTGCGGGACAACGGACGGCGCGTTGGCAGTGTCGACTCGACCTACTGGAGTGTATCAAGTTGAGAACGTGCCTGGGATCTTGCAAATGGATCTCTGCGGTCAGACCCCTGAACGCACTGGGAGCCTGGATGGGACCTACATACCAGAATCGGGCTGCAAGACTGAGCTACGAGGGAATCGGCAGCTCCTTTCGTGGATTCTATCTTTTTTTAAAGCAACTTTTCAACCTTTCCTCTCGGTACGGGAGAACAGATGCCACATTTGATTTCTGCTTAGTCTGGCTGCAAAGACACCCCTAGTTCATGTGTTAAGTTATGTCAAAAACATAAGTATTTTATGCTGTAATACACAGTATTACTGAAACTAACAATATTATTTGCATATTTATAACAAGGTATAATGAAATCCCTATAATAAAACCAAAAGTTATGCTATAGATTTATTTACAAACAGTCCAGCAAAGAAGTATAAATACTTCTACATTTAAGGTTTAGGAAAACATAATTTACAAAATATTCAAATATATACAGTCATCTGAAAAACTGCCAATATTAAACTTTGATGCAGGCAAAGAATTGGCCGAGTCTACTCATTCTGTATTGAAAGAGGCGGTGGCTTTCACGGGTCGTCTGTTCTGTTCAAAAGCCATACCTACGTTATTTACAACGAGACGGCTTCTCCCCGAGCTAAACATGTCCGGAGCTTTGAGCGTGCTGTCCCAAAATGTCGTCTATCATTGTCAGGTTGTTCAACCACTCTTCGTCGTTGCTGCCGCTGTTCTTCATGAGGGAGTCGAGGAAGTCAGTGTCACTGCAGTTCGCGGGCATGATCGAGTTGCCGTGCTGGGACACAAAGTCATACTGCGGCAGCTCGGCAGCGGCGCTCATCCTGTTGAAGGCGTCGGGCGGCTGGCCCGTGGCAGGGTAGCTTGGCGGGCCAAGGCCCGAGGCAGGATTGAGCTGGTTAAAACCGGACACTCCTTGTGGCATTGATTTCATAACATTCATAGCTGGCAACGGTCCTCTGGTTAAACTGTGTCTCAAGTTCTGATTACTCATTGAGCTCAAGCCCTGGCCAGACTGTCCCATGCTCAGTTTTTGCATCTGTCTGACCTGGACGCCGGGAGCGATCTGATTAGGCGGCACTACAGCCTGCTGGGAGAACTGCTGACCCGGTGCGCTTGGTCGCACGTTCTGTTTGGAGAAGAGAGCGTTACCGGAGAACTGCTGCATGCCGGCATCCATTTGGCTTTGATTTGGCATTCTTGGCACTGCGGTCGGCGTCCACATCTGGGCAGATGAGTTGGGGTAGACGTTAGGGATTCTCGGCATGCTCGGCTGCCGCAAGTGTTGCTGAGTCGCAGAGTGATTTGCTAAGGAACCAGAGCTGAAGCCTGCCATCGGCATTCCCGGCCGCACGGCAGAGTGGCTGTGTACCGTTTGGCACCCCGAGTTCATGCCCAGCGAGTTCTGGCTCGGCCGCAGCGGGATGTTAAAGTCAGAATTAGGCGGAAAAATCCCCTGCTGCTTGCCGGGGTTGTGCGGAATCATCACCATCGTCCCGCTGCTCTGGCTGGCGGTGGCTGGGGCCATGCCAGAGCCCAAGGTGCTCTGGAGCATGGCTGGGTTAGACGGCAGCATGCGGTGGTTGGGCGGAGGAGCTGGCATCACCTGGCTGCAGTCAGCGGGAATGGGCTGCTGCACGGCTGCGTACAAAGAGACACGTTAGCTGGCGAGCGCGGGTTCACCCTGGAAACATGGCAGAGCCCTGCAAGGCTGCTGCTCCATCTTTCTCTTTCACTACACGGGCCTCTCCTCTGTGTTCGTCGTAACAGAGCTACTACTGGAGTGATAAGGAAACGGGCGAATCTCATGATACACAATAAAATGTGAAATGCTTTTATTTCAGGGCAGAGAATCGTTAAGCACCCTGTATTTAATCAGACCCCAGGCCCTGGCTCCTCGAGGCTTTTCATAGCACACCGTTTCCCTCCTTACCTTGAAACTGATTTATCTGCTGAGCTGCAAACAAACTCCTCTGCTCAGATGTTACTCCCAGCATGTTTTGTCTCTGCTTTTCCTGGAAAACAAGGAGCATAATAGTCAAGTTGCAGTCTCCTGTCAAGCAAGCATAGCAGCAGACACTTGAAGTGTAGCCACTGTCATCATTAACAACCTCTCCCGTACACACACACACACACACCTCTGATGAGACTCAGCCCAGAGAGTTCATTTCAGACCGCATCTTAATTGCTCACACGCCCCTTCTTGCAAAGATGTCCTGACACCAGCCCAGCATTAGGAAGCGCAGCCCTCAGCGGACGCTGTGCAGGCAGCCCAAGGCCCAGGGAGGGCTGGACGAACATGGAGACCCGCGTGTTCACCAGCTTAGGAGCGAAGTGCAGCACAGCCGAAGGCTGCAGGAATCCTGGTGTCTCCCCAGCACCTCTCGTGCTGACTATGTGGACGCGTTCTCTGAAGTACCAGATCCGGGGACAAAAGGTGCCCAAAAGTCTATTAGTGAACAGAATCTGTGGCAGCATTGCAGGGACATGCTGACAAGCAGGAGACTGCTGGTGGCCACTACCCTGTCTGGAGGACGGCTCTGCTTGTGCGTACCATCCCCTTTTGTGCCGGTTGCCACTTCTAACCAGAACACAGCAGCAAACTGCAGGAAGCCAGAGATCCTTAGGAGGTGCTCTCCGAGCGAGGCATTGCTGGCTTTCTCCAAGTGACCCGATTTGCGTCTCCCACCATTAACCCCAGAACCCACCACCACCCTCGCAGCCCTGCTGTGGGCAGGGGAACTCTCCGTGGATGGCGGAAGCTGAGCCTTGGCTCCCGCTGGGTTAGAGCAGCACAGATAAGCTTGAAGCCAGCTGATGACAAGGAGGCAGAGTTGGGTTTGAAAGGGAGTTTGATCAATGAGCAGGACAATGCTTTGTTGAGGGTTTTACTGAGCTACTTCTCATCTCATTTCCCATCCGAAGAAATGAGCCTCCTTGACCCAAGTCTAGCAGCACGCTCAGAAAGTCAGAGGCACAGGTTCAGTGCTCCCTCGCCTAATTTCTCTGCGGGATTCCCCCATCCCTGCTCCTTCACACAGCATGTTACAAACCTCGTACTGGGGCTTCTGTTGCTAGAGTCCAGCCAAGCCCAGGACAAACTGGAGTCTAACATCGGCTCTAGTAAATCCCCAGGGAACCACAGAGAAAGGCAAGCATGAAGAACATCTCCCCTGGGCCTGACTCACTCTCCAAGCCTCCCTTCTCTGTATCCTCCCTCCCAACTCTGCGGCTGACCAAGGATGACAGCAATGATATGGAGGTGACTGAATCCTTCCCTTGCATACGAGTGGGCAGATCTGCACTTGGACCGGCTGAGCAGCACTTGGCCTTGGCCTCTCTTGGGCATGACATCCTGGACTCGCCACAGCCCTGGTCTGACTCAACCCAGCAATTCCAGGGTCACTCCTTAGCGTTCGCTGACTGGTGATTTCCCCATACCAGTTAGTCCTGTCCCTCCCAGTGAGGTGGACAGCACAGCAACCCACAGAGGCACTCGGCATCGTACCTGCATCAGCTGTCGTTTCATTATTTGCTGCTTCAGTAAATGGTTCCTCATCGTGTACCCGTTCACCGTGGCTGGTGCCGGCACGGAGCCTCCGCTTGGGATGGAGCCCGGCTCCTGAAGTCTGGCAACAATTCCAGGATTTTGATCCTGCCAAGAAAGATGAAAAAAGAAAATTAATCTCATCAGGGAGGTAACAACAGAAGCCTTTATCCTCTCTGCCGATGCCCTCTCTCCAGTCTTTGGCTCTCCCAAGGCCAAAACACCTTGTGGATTCACAGGGACCCACATGTCACGGTGAGGACAGTGAGGGGCAGGGGACTGCTCTGATTTTTGAGGATCAGCACAAGAAGAAGTGAGAGAAGCAAAAGGTTAATCCAAAATTCTTTGTGACTAGCCCAAGGCTACGGGACTGATTCACTACCATTACTGAAGTCACATGGCTGCCTGGCTGGCAGAAGGGATGTGAGTAAAGCATCACATTTCCCACCAGTTCCCCAACTGTTACACTGAAAGACATAAGGAAAGAAAAGTTGCATCAGGATAGGATTTGTCAGCTGAAAGTAAAGGAGAAGCCTACAGTAGAAGAAAACAGCAAACTAAAGGCAGAAAAGGGGAAAAGGTGCCATCAGACCAGGGACACAGAAAGATGAGAAGACGTGGGTCTGTGTTTGAAGTGATTCTTGTGGGTTCCATGATCAGACAAACAAGGAGAGCTAACTGTGAAAGGAGAGGGGAACATGCAAAAATGTAGGGTCAGGTCATGGCCGGGCACAAATCAGTAATGCACTGGGCTTGATTCCTGGCTGGTGCAAACTGGCCTGGCTGTAAGTCCCCAGTGCAAGATCTGAGTTGACTTCCACCAGCTGAGGACTTGCCTCCAAAGAAAGAGCATTGTGCGGAGAAGAGAAAAAAAATTTCACAAGAACACCATGAAGACACAACCCAGAAGGGAAAAAAAAATTAAAAAATACTTAAGCTTAAACATCTTAGGAGCTGGCAGGTAGTCAGGGAAATCCAGAAAAACGAGGAAAGAAGTCAAGGCCTCACTGAGGACAAGGAGGGAAGTGATCCTGTAAGTGCCGTACCCAGGCACAGCCGTACCCTTCTCCATTTTCACATCCAGCTTCTATATTACTTATGATGTTTTGTTATTATTGGCATGGAGAAGTATGTATATTATATCCAGTATCCTTAGCTGGGCCATGCTTCCTTTGTTTTCAGAATGGAAGCCCACATCCTTTGTTTGAGAATCAATGTTATCAGGAGATAAGCAAGAAGAAAATGGTTGTTGCCTTTTGACATCTGACAATTAGAAGCATGCTCAGATGGAGAAAACAGGATACGAGCCATGTTTCAGAGTGGCCAGAAGAAAGCCTTGAGAGGCATTTGTCACCGGGCAGGCTTCTCAGGCCCGGGGCGCCTTTCCACAGCAGCTTCTCCGTGAGGAATCACCCAACTCCTTCCAGGATATTCTTTGTAAGAGCGGTTACCAAGAAGGTCACTGAAATTACTAATTTTTATGGTGCCTCCTTTTGTTGTAGCACTTTAGTCTATTATGCAAAAGCACAATTGATGAAATGTAAATGCCTGCTAGATAATTTACTAAAAGACACAAACCTGCAGCTCATCACTGCTCTCATTATCATTCCTATTCATGGGCAGTCTCATAAGACTAGACTTTATTACCGGTGCTTCGCTTACAATTCTGCCGGACATCTCGCCTCCTCCCCCTTCCCTCCTACCCATTTTACTCCCTCTCTCCCACAGAAAAAGAGGGAGGGGAGGAAAAAAGTAAATATGATTTACTACACATGTAAATATGAAAGTTCATGTAAAGCTAGCACTCTGCTTTCATGTCAGACGGGATTCTGCAGCCATAGTTAAGCTTTCAATAATGCAGATTGCCTCTAGGGGAATATTTGAAAGTGGAGGGATTCAGTTTGTGTACTCTGCACATGAAAGACACTGAAATGTTCATACCACCAAAATCCCTGCCATCTATCCAATTTCCTCCAAACTTGTCTTGTTGCGTGCAGAGGGTCTGTGCTTACTGAAGCAAATGAGTTTAGTGCAAGGACAATCATTCTGATGTCTTGCTCAGGGCTATTGCATTAACAAGTCATAACATTAAAGTCTCTTTTCCTAATCATGTCCACCTCATTCTAATTTCTTCTAAACATCATCAAGAAAATAATGTTGATTTTTCCATATTATTAATGGTAAAGAAGTGTAAATCACATTACTAATTGCTGCTCTTGTGCAGTAGCAGTACAACAGCTTAATTATATGGGATTTTCTGCAGGCACCCTATAGCAATAATGACAATCAACGAAGTTCATTTGCAAATACACAGAAAGGGTTGCTGAGTTTTTCACAGCAACGTTGGATAACACTTAATTAGCCAGTAAAGAAACAATCTATAGATATAAATTTTGCTTTTGGGGAAATTAGGACAAAACAGCATAGATGGGAGGACAAAGAATGAATTCAAAATCTTGCCTTCTACAGTTCACATTTAGGTTAAGCCAAAAAAGAAAAAAAAAAAAAAAAAAGAAAAAGTTCTCTCTCTTCACCACTAGTGGGAACTACTGTATTCCCTTACAATAAAAAATAACCACTTAAACGTCATGACTAAGAATAGCTCTGGTGTAGTCTAAAGGACACTGCTATCTGTACCAAAGGTTAATGAACTTCAAACATTTTTCCTTTTCATCACTCCCCAAGAAAAATCACTTTCCTTCCCACAGTAAGGCCAAGCCAAACAAGCCATAATCTTAACTTGTCTATAGTTTGGACTATCCCATTTTAAAATCCAGGAAGACAGCGAAGAGAGGAGGATTCTATTGTCAAAGTCGGGAACGATGGAAGCTGGTGTTCACACCCAGAGGGGCGTGCGGCTGAGCCAGCCGTAAGCTACACTGGAGCGTAGAGATGGCTACAGGGGATTTGTATTCTTCAACTTTAAAAAAAACGTGTTTGCCTGTAGGTATCAGGTTTTTTTCCATTTTTCCCTCCAAAACCTCATACTAAAGCATCAAATGGGCAGAATCCCTAACCAAACGGCACCTCACACAGACCTGGAATTGGAGAGCATGTGTTTGAGAGCATGTGTTTCTGTTGCTAGGCAAACTGGCGCACAGCAGGTCCGGAGCTCCTGCAGCACTCCCTGGGCTTTCCAATGTGGCAATTTCTGTTCAAAAAGGCACTGGGGCTAACTTCACGGTTTTGACTTAGTACCTCGTGCACTAGTTTCGGGAGCAAGGAGAAAAGAATCTGGTTCCAGGTTTGCAGGAATGTATACTGTTTGTGTCAGTATTCCGCCACTGACGGTAATTGTAAAAGCCGTTGCACGGCCCAGTGAAACCAGTTCCTCCCAGCCGCCCAGCCGGTGCACAATGGCAGGCTGTTCAGGCTGGGCAAATGCATCTGCAGATTACTGTGTCCAATTGTAGTGAGCGTGGGTCTGGTCCAACAAAACATTCGGGCTCACACTTAATGCAAAGTGTGCGAACAGTCCCACTGAGACCTACCACGCATATTTATGAATCTACATCCTTCTAAAAATCCACTGATGAGCTCGACCTGCCCAGCCCCATCATCTGATTACGTACAAGATGTACAACTGAAGTAAATAAGCACGGAGATTAATTGTTCTGTGTGAACGCGGTTGATAAACTCCAGTCCTCGGCACTTAGTTACATATCCAGTAATCACTTTGTGGCTTCACTTAAGCGAGAATGAAGAAATTTATGGCCCCTAATTCCTCTGAATCCTCATTAACAAACAGTCCAAAAAGAATTTAAAAGCAAGACTTTCTGAGGATCTGAGCTAGAGCTTTAATCGCTCTTTGGCAAATATGTAAAAATCCCTCTAATCTTTAATAAAGAGCATTCATTGTTTTTTAGGACTATGTGAAAACACTAAACTCATTTATCATTATTAGACTTTCCCATCTGCTCTTACGGTGTAACTCCAAAGAATATAACAAAGAAATGTACATGTTAAATTGTATTGACTTAAGCCCAGAGCTATTGGAGATGTACAATTTATTTCAGTGAGGGCATGAAGGGGACTGCAGGCTGCTAGACAGAGTCATTTGTCCAATGCTGAAAAGACAGTTATCTGCACCAAAATGGCTCTTGGAAAGGCACATTTGCTTTATAAGAAATAAGCTGCCAGGTGAGACCATTCAGCATTATGTTACAGACCCAGACAATAAAACTAAGCCATGAATTTCAATAGTTAACAGATGGACTAATTAGAGGCTGAATTCTTTGTGGTTCTAACAGATAACCAGGTCACAGCAAGGTTACTGAGAGAGAGACAGGCAGCTTTGCAAATTTCGGTAGATATTTGCAGAGTCGGGGAAGAACTTCACTTCCTAACTGAAAGCGTTAGCAGCAGTGGAAGAACAGAAGCATCTCATTAAAAATGCATATAGTACCTGCACTTTAAAAGTTTACTCCTTTTCAAAAGACACTGCTGATTTGAGAAATATTCCCTCCACTTTCAATGGGGCACCCAGCCGAATCCAGTAATTACAGAGCTTAAAACACAAGGGTTGTTGAAATGAGCCACAGCACCCCAGCGTAAAAGGGAAAGACCAAAGGAAATGGGTTGCTCAGGGTAGATGTTTGCTGTAAATATGAGAAAGGGACAAACTGCTTTTTCCGCCAGTTTTTTTTTTTTTTTGTAACCAAAGATAACTTCTCTTGAAGTATTTACTGAGACACCACACAGTAAAAAAAAAAAACCCAGCACGGCTACAGGACTTGACAGGAGCCCGTGCTACTGATCGCTCCGAGGCGCTGGCTGCTCGGCCGGGACTCTGGGTGGATCCGTATTCACAGCAGGGACAGCTATTCTCTAGGGGTGGGGTGAAGTTTCATTAACCGAGTTCTGTTCTGTATTTTAAGAACATCTGTTACGTATGGGGAGTGCTGTACTCTGCTGAGGAAATGCAAATACTAGTTTCAAACTAAGGCCCCTGCGTTTCCCTGTGCTGCCCGCCGGTGCATCGTCTCCTGTCCTGGAGGTGTGCTGCTTCTCCTCGGGGGGCTCGCATGCCCGGGCAGCACTTCACGCTCTGAAGTCCGGGACTAAGACTCCCAGGCACGACGACTCTACCAATACTACAAATTAAGCAATTAAGACACTAATAGTATTGAAGCTGCCTCACCCATAGAATTTCATGGCATGTTTAGATCCCACAGAGAAGCCACACATAGACTCCCAGTGTCTAGTAACCTTGTGCGGCCCCATAGAAAACATTGATGCCACCTTTACAAAGGAGGATCGTTGCCTCCGCAGCTGTTAATCCACGTAGATACTAAGATGGTGAATCTGTTTGGCCAATACATACAAACAAAGCAAACAAAATCCAGGGTCATGGTTTGGCAGAACGATCGTGTCAGCCCACTCAAGAGTGGGATGTCTGTGAGATGCCGTGATCATTTGCTTCAGGCAGAAGTCAGGGGTTACGTATGCTTCTTGCCTCTGCTTCTTGCCTTTATCAAAACTCTCCATTTGCTCTTTGGAAGTTTTCTGTCTTTTTTCTCTCCTCTATTCTGCTCACAATTCAGAGATGCTCTTCAAGATAAAACAGCCTTTCAGTTCAGAAATGCTCCAAAGCTTTTTGTTTGTTTGCGTGTTTGTTTTAACACAATGTATGAACATTGATAAAACAAACTGTGCAGCTCGGTGGATCTTTTTTTACCCATCTTTCACCCATTTACTTGATATACAAGCATGTGAAATACTACCAGACTCAGGTTTCTAAGCTTATCTTGGGGGCTGTCAGTCAGGAAAAGGCTTTGTTTGAAGACTGTAAGTGATCCATGGGTATACGGTTTTGTTTAAAAAAAAAGTTCTTTCAAGCTTTTCTTTCTTTTCATATGGCACGAGCATGCACAGCTTCCTTCAAAGGTAGTCCTCCTTCTTTGCTAGGAGCAATGACAAGATCACCACACCTGGCTAGCAATTGTATAAGGGTCTCCTCCCTTCAAGCAAAGCAGATGAAACACTAATTTCCCTATAGCTGCTCTTATACTACATGCTGTTCAAAACAAAACAAAATCCTATCAAAGTATCCAAAGTGCTTTTAAAAATGCACCCAGAATTTTAATAAGATGAAAACTGAGTCCACTTCCCCTCTTAAAAAAATTAATCAAATTAGTTAAAGCTTTTGTGCAAAGACTCTACCACTGTTTTCAGAGCTGTTTTCATCCATCAAAACATGCTGTTGAAGAGCAGCAGCAATCAGAGCAACAGAAAGACACAAAATCCAGACTGAATTATTGCAGCAGCGATTTTTCCCTTAGATGGAAATGCATCCTTTAGCAGGCAAGTTGAAATCAAGCTGTGATGCTGTTACCAGCACCATGTTGTTAGAAAGAACATGGGAAATGGCTTTGGGAGCAGCCAAGAGCCCGAGGCACAACACGGATGGGAGAGTTGGTGTATCATAGACACACACAACCTCCCAGGGACTGCAGTGCTTGTAAGGAGGCATGATCAAGACTCCAGCAGCTCCCCTGCAAACAGATCCTTTGGTCCAGACGAACTCCCAGGCCACAGGTGAAGGCAGCCCAGAGAACAGCTTTGCTCCACCACCCCGAGTGAAAAGCAAACCCTTCAGGAGGACTACAGACCCACAGAGGCTCTGGCAGACCCCTGATGGAAATGGCACCCGGGTACCTGCAGTGTTCACACACTTTTCTTCCACCCGAGAGCAACGCTCTGGGGCTGGACTCATCCCCACCAGCCTTTGTACCACCATACTTGAACAGAAACTGTATCTGTTACTGGTTTTATGTGTATACACCCACAGATGCAGAGAGGGGTGTTTTGTACCTGTCTATATAACATAAAGTCAAGATCCAAAATTGAATTCTCTGCAAAGAACAAAATATTTATATTTGGCTTGTACAGCTATCATGATTCTCCAACCCTTGACACCACGCTCTCGTTCCCATGGAGGGCAGCTTGCCTATAAATTCAATGAGATAATCTGAAACTGTATTTATCTCACCCAATTTCGGCTGGTAGTCCTTCTGCCTGTCTCTACAAGGTTGCGCTAGCTGTGATGACAAACTACAACATCTCCTATCTATAAAGTGGTTTGACTCAAGTAATCCTTGTGTTATGTCAAGGCATGCTCTCAGAGGTGTCGATGAGATTCAAAAGGAGCTGGGTTAGCTCAACACCCGGCAGAAGCTGCTACAGAGAAATGCAATGACTGGCTGGTGAATTTATGTATTAGGGAGAGCAGAAAAGATCTGATAAAAAAAAAAGTGAGGATTTCACTCTAACAAAGTGGAAGTCAGGAAATCTTGAGCTAATGGGAGAAATTGGTTCTCTACCTGCCCATTTCTGAAAAGCTCTGCGAACTGCAGTGAGGCGGTCTGGATCACAGAGATTTGTGAATCCCTTTATTTCTCTAACTTAATGTTTCCATGAATTTCTTTTTCCTTTTCATGCAAAGGTTCCGTTTGCAGAGGCAGATGCCCAAGTCTTGTTAACTTTCAATAGCAGTTGGCTGCCTAACTGCTTCTGAGAAGCCCTTTGCATGAAAACCTGCCCACATGCAAAACCCAACAGTATATACCCCTCATTTCTCATCTAAGTGCACAAACAAAGCACGCTCTGGCACCAACTATCGCATCACTTTTTCAGTATTAAACCTCTCACAAGCTTACTCTTTCCTAACAGACGAAACTATTCAAACACCTAAAATGGTTGTATCAAATCGTCCACCCAATCAGGTGCCAAAAATCACCACCGCGACTTACAAAAAACATAGTGATAAATAATATGCTAAAATAATGGATACAAAGTAGGCTGTAGCTAGGTATTCCTCATGATCAAATTTTTAAAACCAAGATATTGACATGTTAAAAAGAAAAATGTATTAAGGTGACCTTGAGTATAGGGAATAAGGAGCGATTCCATTATTTTTTTAAATGGAAATTATTATTAAAACACCCGAAGCTGAACTGCTGTAACCAAGTCAACTCAATCTCCCCTTAAAAATTCCTTTTCTCCCCTTCCATTCAGATTGTATTTACAAACTGTAGATGTCTCATTTTTTTCTTGTGTCATTTCATTATTACAGAGTTGAGATCACTAGCCATCTGCAGCTTCATTTCATCAAGCTCTGATTTGTCCTTGGAGCAAGGTCATCCGGGACAAGAACATAAAATGCTGCTTTCCTCAACTGACAGTTCTTTATGCCTTCCTGTAAATATTCCCCGCTAATTTTAAATAATTTTACCACTTCATACTCCCCCTCACACACACTGAAAAGGCTGATATACACGCATATTAATAAGGATCTTGTCATTTAACCACTGCATAACATATTAGAAGCAATTAATGGTGTTTATTTGCTGATAACATAGGCATTTCGAACTCCAGCTCAAGAATCCTTGGTAGCTTCATGTGACTTGCAGGATATTAGCTATGGGTCAGAAGTTGGGACCCCCCCATTCAGCATTAGCATACGCTTGGAGCGACTCTGTTTTCCATCAAGCAGAAAAAAAATGCAGTCAATGCACAAAAATTACCAGCTGCTATACACCCTATGGTGGGTGAGTGATAATAAAACATCACTAGGTGTATGTGGGTTCATTCATTGAAATCAATAGACCGGTAAGGAAAGATTTTCAGGCACATCACACAATGTTCCAAGCTAAAAACAAAGAAAAAGGAACATGGAATTTCTACTTGG
This sequence comes from Haliaeetus albicilla, assembly GCF_947461875.1. Lineage (NCBI taxonomy): Eukaryota > Metazoa > Chordata > Aves > Accipitriformes > Accipitridae > Haliaeetus > Haliaeetus albicilla. Next base: position 9,323,954 of record NC_091505.1, read on the forward strand.
ATCACATTTGACTTGCCATAAATTCTGGAGCATCTTCTCTGAAGCAGAGACTGCTGCTCTGGATTATGGCAAAACCAAATCAACAACAAAAAAGCAGGGTAAATTAATTTGAGAGTCTTCATTAGCACACCTCTAAAGCAACAGGGAATAACTTAGCGATTGAGAATAATCAGCGCTAGCTCTGGGGGTCAGTCTCCTTCCCAGTCTCTGGCTGCAGATGCTGGCAACAGCAGACTGAAGGTCCCGGTTCTAATCTCCAACTCAAGGTGCGTATCTTTTGGCACCTGGAAAATTCACTACTGGGCTGATGCAGTGGATTCTGAGATATGCTCTGCTGTACACAGCCATCTGGCTGACAAATAACCGTGTGAGACTTTTTACCTGGGTGCCTTTAATAGCCCCAATAGTGCTAGACATGAAGGCGTGCACATCATAGAGATCTGTTTGCAAACACACCGGGATACGTGCTGTGCAGATGGGCACAAGAGCCTCCGATGACTGTACTTGCACAAGCAGGTGTCCCTTTGGACACGCAGCGGAAGGTTAGCCCATGAGGCTGTGAGCAAGCAATTTGTCAGAAGGAGACGTAGAAAATGGGATCATTATAGGTGAACTCCCGAGCCACCTCTAAAGGAGATGATCTTGAACGGTGAGTTTGTTTTGTGACTGAGTCACAGGATAAAAGCCAGCTGTATGGACTCGGGCTTACACAACCAGGTTCAGTTTCCCGTTCCATCACACGTACGTAGTTTCTTCACATGACTATGGACAACTCGCTTCATTTTTCCCTCCATCTCAGCTTCCCCCCAAAAGGAATTAAAAGTTACTCCCTGAATAGGAGGATGAGGGTCAGTTCCCGGGGCAGCGTGGGGGTTACATCTTCAGCCTCCTGGAACGATGCCTCTCCCGTGCCCGCGGGTTACGACCCCAAAGACCTGCTGCAGAACTGCGCTCCGTGCCGCTCACCGGCGAGAGGTGGAAGGGCTTTTTGTGCTTCACCCTGCATACGAGATTTTGTTGTGTCCTCCTCTCTGCATCTCTCCTCCGGGTCCAGCCACAGCTGGTTGCATCTCAGAACAGCACTAAACCACACCAAATTATAATGGTCCCCTAGGGCCACTAACCTGGCTGCACGGACCAGCGGAGCGCAGCATGTCCTGGCCACAGGCCCTGTGATCCCATGACTCGCCCCTCAAGTGCCAGCAAAAGAAGCCGCTGCAACAACTACGGACATCGCGGTACCTGGAGAATCCCTCGGTGCCCAGCTGGGAGCTGTATCAAGAGGGCTGTGTGCTAGGAGAAGTCAGCCCCATGGTCTGGCTGGTGCGAAGAGAAGAGCCTGGCTGAGGTAGTTCTGAGTGAGAATCCTAGGATTCTCCTGCAAGACCCACTTGATATTTTATTGTGAGAGCTTCTACTGCGGTGAGAAGTCCTGCTTCACTCCACAGCCTCTCCCGCATCCCTGGCTTCTGCCCCCTTCCATCCCCACTGTATATCCTTCTCTGTCATTTACACGGCAGGAGATGCTTTTCATTCAAAATTCATCCCCGATGAAAAAACCATCCAAGTACCTCCAAATACCATCTTCTCAAGCCAGCCAACAGTCCCCTGAAATTCTGTGGGATTCTGGTGCCTCTGTCACTTAAGATAATAGGAGTCTAGGAAACACGTGCCTTTGAACATTTGGCTGGCCACACGTTTGCCGTAAGGAAGGAGGGAAGCGTACAAAAGAAGCGAGGAGGCTGGAGCTAGGCCACGTTCCCCGCGAGGCAGAGATGTGGCGGAGCACTCGCAAGCGTTTCTTCCGGGGAGACACCGCATGTCAACAGTTAACTTCCCTTTGTTCCCATCCAAATGATTAAGGTTAGAAGCTTGCCTGGTGACATCACCAGAGTTTAAACATGCTGGATATGGTCCAGGGAGCCAAAGTTATTGCTGACCCCATGGTTACTGATCCGCTCCGCAAGTAGCTGATGTCTGCTCTCACTTTATGAATTATTTAATGGGTTAAAGATTGGTCAGATCTTCTTTATGCAACGTACAGCTATACAGTGGGCAGGAGGACATAAACATGCATTAACAAGGTTAAAGTCATATACTGTAACTACACTGTTTTCAGCTTGCAGCTTTATTGACTTAATCATGCCGGCACCGCAGCCAACAAATCATTAAATCCATTCCATTCTTTTGCTGGTTACCAACCACAAAAACAGAGGCAGGCAAACACGGAGCAAATCTCGGAGGGGGTGGGGAGCGGCGGCGGGGTGCGGGGCAGAGGGAGAACAGTGGGATCACTATGGAGCTCCGCGCTGGCCTGTCACTGCCAGCACAAAGACGCCAAATCTGTCTTTACGGACTAAGTGGTTTCATGGTTTAAAGTGACACACTCATTTGTTCCTGTTTTGCAATGATTATAGAAAAGAAGAAGGGGGGGAGGAATAAAAAGCAAACTGAGCTTCTTCATACCGTAACAGCGTGCGTGTGTGCGTGCATACTCGCAGAGCCACAGATCTCGTCCGTACACACACCCCAGGGCCAGGGCAGAGGAGATCTGGGCACTCACTGCACCCCAAGGGTCTCGGGCTCTGCACCACGCTCCCTGCTAATCTGCAGTGAAATGCAGGCATAATTAAGAGTTCAGCGTAAAAGAAAAAAAGACATGGAGCATTAAATCAGTCCTTCTGTTGCCCTCCAGGAGCAACTCTGACCACAGCGAGCAATGCGAGAAGTCCCCGTTTTCAGACCAAAGTAACAACTTCACTTTCAGACAAAGGCTTTAATTTTTGACCTGCACTTACGGTAACTTTTCATATCCGCGTCCCCTAGAGGCTACCTGATAGTCAGGGAGTGCCCGCTGCAGTCAGCAGATTACCAAAATGCTGTTTCTAGGTGGTTAGTTCAAGACATCCAGGTGTGAAGACGGAGCTGTCAGCTTATCGGGTTTGAACCCGTAAGATCTTTATTTGTCGCTGCTGTTGTCCCCATTAGTTTCTTGATGGAAATCATCTTCTCTATCACCATAAAATACAAGTGGCTTGCTCTGTGCTAGGGGAGCATCACATCAGGACACGGCTCCGCTGCGTTACAAGCAGGCTACAGAGGAAGGATTCAGCATGAACTCTTGGAAACCTTCAGACCTTCATCAGGCTGTTTCACTTCTTTTAGAGATGCTAGACACAGCCTATTTGCAAGGTTTCCTCCACTGAGAGAACAAGAAATAAGCTCCCCCTTTCTGGGGAAGACTCAGCGACACCAGGAGAGATTCCTGGCCCATTTCTATCTATTATGAAAAGAAGGAGCAGCCAACAAGCTCCCTTTTCTCCACCTTCTGGGTACAGGCTGCTTAGAGCTCCCTGTAAGAATAACCCAGATTTCGGCATCCTACTAGCGCAGGGGCTTGACGGATAGATTTGCACCTTGTCCTGAGACACACCACTGCAGACCTTTTTGAACACCGTCATGATTTGGTTTTACAGTTGTTTTCTTTAGACCCAAACAAGCCTTCTTAGAGTTTCAGTTCCAACCTTGCCTTCTTTTGTTTACTAGTCTCCAGATCCCTATCACCAGAGATGTCTCCTGGCTCCATATATTGTGAACAAACATATCATTACTAGGTGCAGGAGTCGGCCAGAATTCCTCTTGGAAACAGCCGCCAGAGAAGAGCCTGTCCCCCAGCCGCTCACCCGCGGTACTGAGGCAGTAAAAACCCATCAAAGGTACTTCTTTCCAGCCACCGCACTGGAAAAACAGACAGAAATGAAAATGCTTTCTGAGGCAGAAGTTGGCTATTTAAGGCACCTATATGACTTTCAACTTCACAGACTTTTGTATATTGGATCACCACAGCTGCCGCTGCTTCCAAAGATGGAGAATAAAGGTACCTCCAGCAGACAAGGGCCAAGCCTAAGCGTGTTGTCCAGGCTCCCCTCACCGCAGACCACCCATCGCATCTCGGAGGTGCGCATTAGGGTGAGGTGAAATTACCCTTTAAACACCTTTTCCTCCACCGGGCACAGGAGGAGCCTAAACGATGGGAGCAGGAAGATGAATCCCAACCAGTCACAGAAGAAGGCTGACAACGAAGAGCGCTAAACCCACATCTCCCAAGTCCCAAACCAGCGCTTAACGCAGCTATTTTGCCTTTTGTCCGGGGTTCAGCAGCCCCGGCTCCACAGCTTGCGCTCAGCAGAGCGAGCTCCGCTTCACCTTGCTAACGCTGCTACCTCCCACCAGTGAATCCCAGCTCCGCAGCGCTCCCTCCCCATCAGCGTGCACCCACCTTTCCATTTGCGCGTGCTCGCGGCCCCCAGCCAGCAACGCGAGGGCTTGTGCGATGGACGCGTCAGCCTGGAGAGCATCTTATCGTTGACCTGTGCTTATCGAGAGAACATGGAAAGGCAGAGGAGGCTCCACCGCCGCGGTCATTAGCCGACAAGCTGCTTCAAAGGGAAGCGACAGTTGTGGTGATGTTTTAGGACCGACACACCCAGCCAGGAGTAACGCACCAGTTGGGCTATTTATAATCCCTGATTCGAGAGTCTTAAAATAGCAGTCCTTTTATTTTTACATTTTTCGGCACACTTCTATATTTAAGCAACTCCATTCGCAGGCTCCACATCAAACACATCACTGCCAGTCTCGGAAATGAGACGGCGCTCCATGCCTCCCCACTGAAAGCAGAGGTGAATTCCCCTCTCCCCACGGCCCCTATCTCCTTAGCCAATGTGATTCGAGCCCCTAGGCCTATTCCCATGTATTTTTACATATAGACCGGGTCTTCCAAACGCACAAAGTAAGGGACGTGCAGCATCTGCCTGCAAACTCCGAAATGTAGTAGAGCGGCAGAGGTGTTTCACAGACTGCAGTACATGGCCGCACGTGTGCTGCTCTTATCGACAGACACCACAAAGTCTCTGAAGGAGTTAATGGGTCCTACAATAAAGCAATCCCGATTGTTTGTGTTTTTCTTAAAAACAAAGGTCAATATACAGAAGTAGTCAAACGAACCATGGCTGCAGGTCCGAAAGGAGAGCCCTCTACGGCCTCGGCACAGGTGTAGCTATTTGTTCTCTGCTCCCCGGTGCCACAATGTACCTTGGTTGGCATTTCTTAATGACTGGAGAATCCATGTGCTCTTTGTAAAACAATTATAAAATATTCAGGGCAGGAGAAAAAAAATCCTTGCACAGCCACAGTTCCGGCAGACTGCGTAGGTGTCAAATGGTAAATCGTTAGGCATTTTGTTTTAACTGCAGTTATTTATACCCTGGAACTTGTTATTAACGTTAGCCATAATTAAAGGGACTAATATGGGACAGCAGAAGCATGGATGGCCCCAGCCAGACCACCCCTCCTTTGGCAGCGGAGACTGGCATAAGGAGGAACATTAAATAGAGGCCCCGTCCTAAGATACTTCAGCCAAGAGCTTCAGAGGGGTTGGTCCCAACCCGTGAACCCCAATTTCTGTGCTCAGCCTCACCCCCCAGCACCCCTCCTCCTGCCTCTGGCCACAAACCCGGCATAAAGCAGGGGTGCTCTGGGGAGAGGGTACTGCAGGGCTGCAATCCCACCCTTCCCCATCAGCAAATCCTTTCTGACCAAGGGGCGCACGGATAGGACACATCCTGGATTTGGCCTAGAGTTGCATAACCATCCCTGTTAAAATTCAGGATTAACAGGTTATATTTTCATTTACGAGATTGTTATCTGCCCCGAGAAAGGTTTCCGATTTCACCAGCACTAATCAGGATGCCACAATGGATTTCCGGTCCCGGCGGTGAGGCTCCAGAGCTTTTGTACCTTGTGGAGCCGGTTTTAATTCAAATCTAACTGGCAGAGCTATTGTAGGCTGCATGTTGAACAGAAAAAAAAAATAAACCCCCCTCAGTTACATGCTACCGTACCTTTTTTCTAAATCCATTTCATACAGACACAAATCCCTCTGACCACCAAAGCATCTGGTAGCTGCGCTACCTCTCCGGTGGCCCTGAGCAAAGATCCCCATTACAGTTCTGTGCCTTAAAAGAAACGTGCCAAAAACCTGCCCACCTCAGGTTCTGATTTATGCCGTTATCATAAAAAATAAGCAGCAAATATGTCCCGTATAAAGAGATTAGCGTGCCCTGACAGCCCGTCCTCCCGAACAAGACGGGGCTCCGTGCCCTGCGTCGTACTGTCGGCTCACCGGGCATTTCACGTTTTAATGCTATCACCCGGACACGACACCCCGGCAGAGGAGATGCAGTCGGCCTAGGAGGACAGTCAAGTACGAAACTACTGATGCCATAATTATAACTGGGAGGCCAAACAGACTCCCGGGAGGGACTATCTTTGTGGACAGAGAGGGGAAAGGCTTGTTGACGACTGGCTTTACCAGATGAGTAAATCAGACCTGGGTTATAGCCTTCTCGTTCTCCCCCTGCCTCCGCCCCCAAGGACTGTGTGAGTCACTGGAACTGGAGGGAAAATATACACTAAATTCTACAAGTGCAGGAATTAAAGAGACATCTACAAAGCTTGCCTCTGGCACTCGATACCAGCTGCAAAATTGGGTTAGCTCGACATTGCTGCTGGAGGTGAACAGACCCAGGAAGGCTGGCTGAGCAGCAGACGAGCAAAGCCCCTCTCTGCAAAGCAGGTGAGCTGAAAGCTGACTGCAGTCTCGTTGCTAAAGCACGGAAACACGTTTTTAAATTTTTAAATCTGGGAGCGGAGTGAGAGCAATTAAGAAAACAAACTCTGTTTCCTGCACAAACATGAGGCTCAGGCAGTTTGCGATTATGAGATACATGCAAATCCGCAAGTCTGGTCCGAGCCAATTTTTGAGGGCTGGAGACCCCCGCAAGTGCTCCGCGGTTCAAAACCGCTTTTCCTTTAACAGTCAGGTCAAGCACATTTCGGCGTCGAGGCTCTTTTACCGGTGAGAGCGCCACCAAATCAACCCCAGCTGACATTCACGCTGCCAGGCAGCAGTCTGGGAGATCTCCGTAAAGGGTATTGCAGCTCCGGAGAGGAAATCTCAAATGTCTCGTAAATCCTGCCGCGGGGAGTGCCACATTGCAGGGGGCTCCTTCCAAGGCTCTCCCGGTTTGTCCACTCGGACGGACGGGCCGCCAGGGCCTGCCGGCGATGACACCCGGCTCCCCTCCCGAAAGGATGCCACCCGAGACGTCTGCCCGCCGCTGGCCTGTCCCCTGTCCCAGCCTGCCCCTTGCCACAAGCAGCGTTCAGAAACCGGTCGACAAACTAACCCAGCAAAGAAGCGACAAATCACTAGGCTACACCAGAGAGTCCTTTTTTTTTTTTTTTGCCTTGGCGCTTTCCTTTCTCTTCCCTTCCACTGCTGGACCTGAGGGAAGGGTATAAAGGCTGGTAAAAACGAGTCCAGAAGCCTTTGGTGCTTCTCCCCAGGTTGGGGAGGCTTCCTCGGGGCTAGAGCTGCGCCTGCCGCCGGGGTCAGCTGGGAGGAGGGAGAGGAGGGCAGGGGAGGGAGAAGGGGAAAAAATGAACAGCTGCAAAGCAATTAAGCCTGCCTCCCTGCCTTACTGTCCAAAGCAGGAGGCAATCTAATTCAGCCTGGTGCCTCTCTTCCTTCAGCCGTCTGGTGCCTGCCTGGGATTCAGGAAAGGGGCTGTCTGACTGCCCACTTTGTCTGCCGAGCCAAAGGGGCCCTTCCCAGCCACAATTTCCAAAGGAAAGAGATCTTGGCTGGCAGTGTCTCTTCTTTGCTGAGAAAAACATGTGCTGAATGTAGTGGCAGCAGCTTTATAACCCTCTCCTGCCCTTCCTCAGCAAACAAGCGAAGTGGAGTTGGAGCAAGAAAATGACCCCGCTGGCTCCTCCGCTCAGCACTTGTCTCCCGGCACAATGAATCAATTAGCGTCCGATCATTATTGTGGTAACTGTATCTTTCACAAGCAAGATTCTATATAGAGATAGAATAGGATGTTTTCTGCTCATTTCCTTCCTGTCATTCCAATCACGAACTACTGTTAAAAATACAATGCATTTAAAGTCTGTCATATTTGCAAGCATGTGTTCCAGCTTCCCAGCTGAATGGCTGGTCTTTTGTTTTCTGCGCAGTAAAGGTATGGAGGAACAGCGATAAAGGGGAGCCTATAGTGCAACTGGGTTAGAAACTCACCCGGGGCGTATACAGAAGGTCATCTCATTTTCATGTTCCTAATATCAGGGATTACTTTAATTCCTTATTCTGGCCAACTGTTTCAGTTTATAATCCATGGCGCAGGACTCCTTCCAGCATGTCTAAGGTGGTACTTGTTCTGCTATTTCTTCAGAAATTGGCAAAAACGTTTTTATTCGGAAAATGTTAGTGCAGCAGTAAAAGCCTTTTAGTACACAGTCAGAAGGAGAAAATAGGCTCGGTTAGGAGAACAGACTACAATTCAACTTTACTTTCGGTTGTTTGACAGTAATCTAGACAGCAGGCAGGTACCCTCCCTCTAGCTTAATCAAGACAGAAATAGGCAAAAATGGGTATTTTAACTGCAGCGTTTCATCTTATGAAAAGCCTCAATACTGCTATCATAAGCAGAAAAAATAAGAAATCACAGAAAGAGCACTATTTTAGCTCACCATACTGACAAATGCTTTATGAAGTACGAAATTCGAGGAAACCTCTGTAAGCTAAAGCACAGTAGTTTTATATATCGTGTCAACCTAGAATGGAGCAGCACACCCAAGCCAGGAGCTCCTTTCTAATCTTATTCTACGTAGGGTCCCTGATGAAGGTCACAGTTCTTTTTAAAATGAAAATTTATAGACATATAGATATATGCCATCTATGCAGGAAGAAGCTCAGACTCTGGACTGGGCACGAAATGGATTTGTCCATCTCCCCCCTCACTGCCAATATTTTTTCTTAATAAAAAAAGTTCTCATTAAATGGTCAGGTTTTATTTTCTTTTGTTTTTTTCAAAGTAAAGTACAACATAAATAAACGTTGGGGATTTTAGACAGTCCTAAACTATGGGAAAACACTGATATGTCTAGCAAAACTTTTTTCGGTTTAAGATTTACTCACATTGCAGGACCATCACACAGTCTATGGTGATGTTATCAGCACTTCTCTGTTCTTGCTGACCTTAAGCACTCTTAAAACATTAAATACAGAATATTTTCTGATTGCCATTCACATTTCAGTGAGAATAATTCACTTTAATGAGAGAAGAACTTAGGTATCAAGTGAGCCTACCTCTGTTTGAGAAATATTAGCACACTTTGGGGAACTGCAGAATCACAAATAATGACATCAAGAGTCCGACACTATTCCTGGAGAACTTGTAACTCCCGGTTACATCAATGGGAATTTGAGATGCGTAAGGATTGCAAAAATCAGATGTTAATCTGCAGCGAACAACACAGGTATGGGCAGTCTGCATTTTTGCCTTGAGCAAACAAGAACCAACAAGACTGCTAACAAGAAACAAGCACCAGTTTCTAACTGCATGTATAAATAGGCATTAGAAACAACTGTATTCCTTAAGTGAGTCATTATATCGTAAAGAAAACTTTTACAAGAAACTTGATCTTGTTTATAAATTTCCCGCTTACATTTTTTTTTTTAATTCTTTCCTTCCCACTCATAACACGCACACCAACCTCGATAAAGAGACCTGCAAGAGATGGAAACCTGATGCTTCGATTAAAGACCACAGAATCATCACTATCGACTCTGGCACCTTCAGTTAACAGGTCCTCCACTTTTTCCGCAGCCGAATAACTAATGCACTCTAAACACAGACCTTCTTATCAAGCTAAGACAAGCTTACTCAGCTTTCTCCTGGCACAGGGAGATTCAGCTCTTTGGCTCCTGGCGGCTGCTCTCCGGTGCAGGCTGGGTCCGGGCTGTGGGAACCACCACGCTGCCTTCAGCGTTCCCCTGTGCGGCACTAGGCACAGCACTACTGCCGAGCCAAGGACGAAAAATACAGCAGGAATAGCTTAATTCCAGCTCTAAATGAGCTCAGCGGGGAATCTAAACAGTCAAGTCAATTGCCAGAATCTGCACTTTTCAACCTCGTTCTGCTCCTTTGATCAGACTGAATTTTGAGCTACGGCGATTAATGGACTAATAGAGGAAGTCACAGGGTATCTCTTGGGAGAAGAGGGAAAGGAGAAAAAAGTCTCTCATCCTTGTTATGCATCTATTCTGCTAAACGCCACATTTCCACGTAGGAAATGAAAAGGCCGCTGCAGAAAGTCTGCTGACTGGGCTGGAAAGGAGGAGAAAAAGGGGGTTGTACGAAACAAAAAAATAATGCTCAAACGATCATTCATTCATTGCTTAAACACGCCCTTCGGAGCGATGGTAAAAGAAAACAGACTATCCGAATACAAGTGCCACGTAAACTACCCTTCAATCCAGTACAGTAACAGTTTATACTTAATAATGCCACAGAGTAAAGGAAATATTAAACACATTTATTATGCAAAGAGAAGCTTCCAAAAGCCCTGAGAATTTAAGTAGTGAGGGAAATGGATTTGTTTATGACGGGGATACATACTACTGGTATCCCAGGACGGTATGTCCTCATCTTTCTGGAAAAGGAAGAAACACATTAACGTTAGCAGTCTGCAATCACAAAAGAAAAAGAGAGGGGGAAAGTCTTTATTAAGAATTTTTTTCCCTCATTTGCTTTTGTTATTGCTGTGCCCAAGAGGAGGGGGCAATTTTTCTTCCTGCAAGGAGCAAATTTTGTTCTGCAATTCATGACTGTAAAAAACAAACCCCAGAGGACTACAAATAATCACTGGACTGATTAAAACATAAACTTATTCAAAGTTTGGCACGTTTACAAAATGCTGGCACTAACCCCCAGAAAAAAAAAACCAAAACAGAAAAGCCCAAAATAATTCAAATGTAAACTTGAGCTGAGGTAGGAGCAAGTGCATCAAAGCTTCCAACTCTCCCTCTCTTTTTATTGTAGCACTAATAACGCCATTGCCAATGATTACTGTGCCCTTTGCTGCATCCTTCTCCTCCACCTTTAGTCTTTCTTGAGCATACAAAGACTATATACATACATGATTCACTCTGCTCTCAGAAATAATCCTGTAGTCGTCCTGGAATGACCTCCCACTGCGTAAATTTAGGTGTGTGTGTTTGAATCTTTACAAGATCAAGCTGTTAATGTGATGTCTTAGAGCAGGATATCATACTATTTTGTCTATGTTACAGGGCTTACCCTCCTTGTGGGTCTCTTATTAATTCTGTAATGGGGAAAAATAGCTCGGCACAGCTTGTCCGTAACCTACATTCACATCTGCATCTGTCTGACACTGATCTAAGGTATCGCGTTTTCATTACTTCCATGAGAAATGTTAAATAATTTTGCTGGTTATATAGAGAATATTATTTATGCTAACGTAATGTATCTCCTATCTCCTTCTTTTAACATTCCCATATACAAAGGGTTAAGTTGTAATATAGGATTACTTTTTGTTAACAGTAGTGCTTTTAAGAATTACGTACTGACAATATTTTCCTTTAAATATGCTATAAAAATTTAACTTTAAAACGTACGTGTAATAGAGTGATTAGCCTTCAAAGCCCTAAGAAGAGCTGCTACATTCTGATTGTGGGTTTCTATCAATTATTAGTGCCGGCTGCTTGAAATAGTCCAAAGTGCTCGAGACAGAAATATTACACAGCCAACACAGCAGACTGATATGCTTCCTAAATGTACAGGTTTTGAACACAGCTCATAATAGTGTTTGGCTTTCAAACCTTAATGTTAACAGCTTTGATGGGACTGCTTCTAATTTGTATTTAAGACCCATTACCTCTTCCTCTAAGCAATCTTCGTGAAACATCATTTGTTCTAGGGGGATATTTGCCATCCAGCACGGCTCTGTAATGGCCGTTAATTCACACCATTTTGCTTGCTCCTGTATTAATCAGCAAACTGTGAATCATCCCAGTGTTTCCAGACTCGCAGATGTACGAGAGAACCACCGAGGCCAGTTCAGTTTCTCTCCCCATTCAGACCCGGAGACAATATCAGTTCCTGTTTACAGCCACGGCTTTGTTTTCCCCCACCCACACGCTGAAATTTCTCCAAAATGCCCAGAGAAAAAGAAAAAAAAGAGACTGAGTTCATTTTACCAGGAAAGTTATTTCTAGGTATTGCATCTGAGACAAAACATGTTTGTACTTTTATTTTGTGTGCAGCGTTTACTGCAGCGAGGCAGAAATGACAGAGGAGCAGAGCAGAAGGACAAAGTAGGCTGCTCCAGTCACCCCACCCTGCCGAACCGCCGTCCGGCGCCAGGCACATGATTTAACAGCATCTGAGGGACTCTTCTCATTTATTTGTTTGCTTTTTATTCTAATCGTTACATTAGACTTTGGTTCTGTAAGTATTTCTGCCTTGTGGAATACAGATGTAATTTTAGACTACTACGAGACAATACTAGGTAGAAGCCCCCTCAAAAATCAAGGGTACAAACCATGCTCTCACAGTATCACTGCAAAAAGTATTCAAATTCATTATTAATTTAGGCATCAAATTTTAGGTAGTAAGAAGGGCACAGTTTTAGGGAAGTGAGCACATTTTCTGAAAGCCAGGCTGCTTTTAGTTCAAAATAAGCTGCCCCAACTGCCATTTACTGAGAAAGATAGAGAAAACACAGACAGCAAACAAACCTATCTTCCACAAATGTGGAAAAAAAAAATGGAATTAAGATGTTCTGATATGAATGGGAATTTACAGCACAGATGAAACAACTTGGGTGTACAACAGGGTCATGGAAACCATTTCACACTGTGCCATGAACACACCTTTTCAATATATGAATTATGGGTGCACTGACTTGTAAGTGAAGATGCCAAGTAGTGTGTCTTACCCATTGCTAACCACTATTCATGTTGTTATTTTTGAGAATGATACACAGAAGGAAGTTATGGCATTCATTATGAAGCCAAACAGCAAGAAGGTCACCGAGTCTTTCCCTAGATTCCTAGGATGTTTGTAACTTCACTGCATCTAAGGGCACAGTTGAGAAAAAATCTATGTTCAAAACCTTTTGCTCAACTGCTTGTAAATTAAAGATTTCTGTAAATGGATGGGTTTTTTTTGTGGTAATAAAGAAAGTAAAGTGGGTTACTTAAAAAAAAAAAAAAAAAGACAAGAAAATCTGCACTTGGGGCCTGATTCAGCCAATGTTTAGCCCAGGAAAACTTGTGAATATTGCTACCAAGCTGCCTAGAGAACCCAATAGAAACTGCCCACCTAGGCTGGCAGGATCAGAGTGGTTTTGGTACAAATAGCTGTCAGAATATGGTTTCACATCAAGTGAATCAGACACTTCTTAGCATGATACCACCACTTTCCCTACACCTTTGAGAGAAGAGGTTCTCTCCCACCCCGCACTGCAGAGCAGAAGGAAACAACTGTCTGTTGCTTAAAGTTCAAAACCACAAAAGCGAGGTTGTTTTTTTTTTTTTTAGAGTTAATGCAGAACCTCTGTGCGATAGCACACCCCCTCCACTCCCCCCGCGGCTGTGCGGCCCTGCCGGGAACAGAGGGGGACACACAGAGCACTGACACAGCCGGTGTCCTGGGCACCAGGAACCTCACTAAAAGCAGCCCGTCAGGCTGAAATTCAGCGCCTTGTCCTAAATTTCTCCGGGATAAGTCACATTTCCATCTGCACGTTCACAGTACCCGAGTACTACTTCCTCTTGTCTTTCTCCACCAAACCCCTGGACAACACCACGTCAGCCCGCACGCACAACGCTCCCTCGTCCTGCAGGTACCAACGACTTTCTTGAACACCTCCCAGCACCCCTCACTGGTGTTTATAGTACCGCCCGAGTCTCTTTTTTCTTTCCAAGTGGATTTTAATTTGTCCAGCGTGAGATTCCCATGGAGTTGTCTGTGTCCTAAGTGCTAAATTGCTGGCAGAACCTCTTGCATTTTATTAAACAGGTCCTAACTAAGGGAAAGACCCGGCCGGATTGAGGAAAGTGCTGCAGCTTTGATGTAGTGTCTGCATTAATTTCAGATCCAAAAGGAGGGCAATGGTGAGGGTGGGGGAGGACGCTCCCCACATGGTGTTCAGAAGGATTTGGTCTATTTACAAGCTTCTCCTCTGCAGATTGCTTCCCCTAATGATGTGCTGCTATGTGATGTCCAAAAGTGCTTTCAGCGCGACAGATAGCTAAACTGGAAGGAATGATGAGTGCATTAGGCAGAGCTGCTAGAAATATCAATGCCTGTAAACATCTTAAAATACAAGCCAAAGAACTGGAAAGGTTAAGATACAGCTACAAGAGCTCCACTACAACAGTGAAATGCTTTGAAATACCTGTAATGTAACAGAAGACGACAACGCACACGATTTAAAAAACACTGCAAAAGAGGAATGGGGTAAGAAGATCGAATGTGAACGAAGTTTTTTGCCTTGATTACTGCACTTCTGAAAATGTTGTATTACTGTTGGCATGTTGAGGCCAAACACCCCATTTCTTTTCACAAGTTTACTCCTTACTTTCCAAAATTTATCTGACATTATTTATTCGCAGGGGAGGGAGGGGAAGGGAGAAAGTAGCAGTCCGATAGTTTCAGTCAAGCTCCTTTCAGACTCTCTTGAAGGAAGGGAGGGGAGAATCTCCAAGTTTGAAAAAAAAATACCAACTCAGTTGCAAGTGCACGGATAAATATAAATTTAGAAATGACCATTCAAGAAGGTGTTTTTACATCTGTGGAGAGGTCAGACTCCAGGCTCAGCCTTATTGCTCTCTGTAATCCAGATTCATCACCAGCTTCCTTTATTCGCCTATTCAAAGGCACTTAATTAGCTGAAGGGCTTGTTGCTTTGCCATCAAAAGCTCTCCAATCCCTCGAAGGCTTTGCTTCGGTATTGTGCTACCATTGCCCTTTGAAATCAAATCTATTTTTCTTCTCCACAGCATTAGTAAAAGAAAAAAATAAGTAATATTTTAAAAACTTTTTCCAGAGAAAAAAAGAAGAAAGAAGGGAGGAAAAGAAAAGAGAGAGGAAGAGAAGAGAAGAGAAGAGAAGAGAAGAGAAGAGAAGAGAAGAGAAAAAAGAAAAGAAGGAAAAAAAAGAAGAAAATGAGGGGGAAATACCAACGGAACTTCATTCAAAGTGGCTTTAAAGATAAGTTTGACACTTAAAGAAAAAGGGGGTGGGGGATGCAACTGCAGATGAAATCTGGCCAGTACTTTTGGTCTTCTTAATAATACACGATACCATAGTTGTTTTATGTGTTAGGAAGACTCCTTGTGACATCTTGGAAATCCCAAATAAAACATGATTTTTCCCTGTACTTACGAGAGGACTGTATGTACTCGGATGCTGTGGGCTGTGTTCTCTGCTTTTCCAAACTCTTAATCAATCTGCATCAGAGTTTATAAACGAAGTGCTGCTGAATCAGAACAGTCTCACCTAACAGTCATGGTGCGCTGACTTTTCACTGGCAGAAATAACTTCACATAACATAGGACACCCAGGAATCAGTCTGTGGTATTAACATTTCTGTTTATATTAATAAAAGCTGGTTTTTGTATTTCATTGTATTTATTTAACCTTTGACATCTAAGCTCTGGGTCAGTTTGCTCTTTATAACAGTGCATTTCTTCTTCAGTTTTGTTTCTATATTTAGAGAACTCATGCTCAGAAACAAGATTTTTTGTTTAATTTTTCCCCCCCTAGTATATTTAATCTAGCTCAGGGGTTTTGGTGTTTCTCTGCAACCTATAATTTACTCTGCCAACTCAGATACTGTATTGCTGCTTTCACCACAGTTAAAGAAACACTGTCAAGTCCTTTTCAAAGGTTTTTTTTAAGTCTTCAGCATGTTCTTCGCTATCTCATATGCAGTCCACATGTAGTAAAATACAGCCTTTTCTACTGCAAATAATATTATTTTTCTCTTTGTCTCTTCTATCATTTTTCTTCTACCATCATTTTTGGCAATGTAGCTGAAACAAATATACCCTTCACTGACAATCCAGTATACAACTATCTGGGTGTCAGCAGGAACGCGGAGAGCTCTAAGAATAGCACATTTGGTTCCTACAGCGCAAGTGGAGCTCAGAAATGCACAGTGTGTCCCACCCAAACAATGGCTATTTATTAGCTACCTTCCCCCAACAAAACAACCTTTTAAGCTGTGTTTTGGTTTTCAACATTATACACACAGAGCAGTGGGCGATAGTGCCCTCCTGCCCGAGACTCTCAAATTTTAACTCGGACAAACTTGGGCTTGGAAAAGTAATGGCCACTCAAAGGGTTTCTTTTATTCCAGCCTGACTTAAACTGCAAAGATCACAGGCTCATTTTCCTGCCTTCAGGGGAACCCTCCTTTCTGTTCACAAGGACCTGTGTCTGTTCTTATACTGGCGGGAGTAAAAGAAGAGCTCTTCTGGAAGAGCATTGCTGAAGGCAGAATTGGGCCCAATATATCTGACATGCCAGAATAGGAGATCTGCAAGTACAAACTGTATTTAGACATGAAATCAGGGAGATGCCCAACTATTTGACCTGCCTGGGCAAATGCAGCTTTTCATGCGCCCAGAAACAGCCAATAAAGTCAAGTGGCTAAGCTTAAGCCCAGAAAACAGCGTGTGATAGTTTTGGAGACTCTCTTTGACTCTGGCATTTACTACCGTCTTTATATTGTGGATTTATGAGTCCAGACCTTTGAGTATAATTTCACTCAGCAAGCATTAGCCCTACATGAGTAAAATGAAAACCTGCACATATCCACAAGAGCAATGTTAGCACCACCAGGCTTTGCAATATCGCACAATGCAAACTGTCAGTGCCTCAATCAATATCCATCAATGCTCAACAATAAAGACATAGTGCTTCAGATGGGAAAAGATTAGCCCTTATCAGATTTACCAGTTGTCCAGGCAATACAGGATCTGGGATGCAGACTGATTACACTTAAGAGATATACCATGAAGTACAAAAATGGTAGAGCTGTGAGGTGCCAGTAGTAACCCAGCTTTTGGAATGTGGAGTCTTTGCTTTAATACGCATTAAAACAACAGCAAAAAGCTCACTCTGGGTCTATGTCCCAGCCGCTGCTCTCTTCCCCATGTTGCTCTGCCTGCTACAAGGATCAAATTTCATGGTTTATTGTTCTCTCTCCAACTGGCCACCATCCACATTCTTCTTCTGTACAAAGCTGCACCTCTTGCTCAAAAGAAGAGAATACTATGCCTTCTTTTTATAAATTTTAGTCACATTTACAAACACACACACAGAATAAGGGGATGACTTTTAAACACTAAACAACATTCCAGGGAATGCTGTTACTTTTCTTGGAGCAAATTTCTGTGAATGAGGCTAAACCCAGCAATTTTTCACCAGGTTACTAATTTCTGAAGATGCAGAAGTTGTCTCCCCTGTCTTCTGAATCTTTAACATTTTACCTTTTAACGAAACAACTGCTCTATGCTTGAAAAGTCCTATTCATCACCTGCCTCAGGAGAGAATTAGCACCAAGATTCTGCAAAGCTCAAATTCCGCTCCAGGTACGCTGCTGGAAATCAAACCCACAGTCACTGGAGCTACTTTGCTATAATGAAGTAAAATTGGTACACAGCAGGTTGGGTCCAAAATTTCAGTATCAATGTCCCAATGTAAATAAGAAATCTATTGCAGACAAATAACAGGTCTACATGCTAGATTCAAAGAAATGTAGCAAGTATGCCAGAATTTTAAGGTTTCCTACCTAGAGGATTTTTTCCGTGTCATTTTTCTTCTAATTCAGCACTCAGGATCCATTTTCTTCTATGAGATTTGCAGTAAAGTTATCAAAACCTAACAAAATGTTCCACTCCTGAACATCCACCGTTTTTCTTCGGCAGCTCAACAGACTGTAAAACTGAAGCACTGTCATCTGGTGTATAATTATTGTAATAAGTCTTACCTGTAAAATGAGGGAGGCACCATAAGCTTACCTAACTAGTCTGAAAATATAAAATGCTTATCACCTGTAATCATTGTCTTAACTGTCCTTGATCTTTACTGATAGCTGCCAAATTATAACTCTCCCTCTGACAGTGAGAATCAGCTAAAAATGCAGCACAGGCAGAGCACTAAGAAAGTTGCTGGAAGAGGGGCTATTCTGGCCAATTAAAAGAGACTCACTGCAGGAATTTGTCTCCTTTTTTTTTTTTTTTTTGGCTAATCAATGATGTAGGGAGTTCAGAGGTGTAAGACAAAAATGCAAAGCAGGAAAAACTAGGGCACAGGAAACCTCAGGAATCCAACAGGGACGTGGCAATTCTACACACCCAGCGGTGGAGCCAGAAAAAAAAATATGCTCAAAGGTTATGGACATATGATCAAAAGCAATCATGTTACTGCAGTTAAAAACTTACTAGCCATCATCGGAGATGCAGCAGAACACTGTGAAAGTATTCTTCACCCACACTCCCTCCAGAGTAAAACATCTGATGGGCAGTAATTCATGAAGCTGCAGCAACTCACTCGCTTTCAACTGTATGTCCATCCATACCCCTAGATCCCAAGCCAGCAAGACCCTCCACTTTGTGTTTAACTTGGGTCCCACCGAACACAAACAGGGTCCTCACATGCTTCATGCTTAAAGCAACATAATTGCTTCAGGCCTTTGTTGAATTTGGGGCTTTATATTGATAACTCTTTAAAGTGAACTATATATGCTACACCATTACATGTTGTATATTTGGATAAGCAAATTCAGTGAGTCACCAGTCCTTCCCAGTAGTCTGTTTTAAGCTGCTGTGTCAAAGCAAGGGAGTACTGAGCATGCACAACTTGGAAAAGAGTGAGTTGATCCTGAAGTGGCACAGTGGAAAGGCGCCTCATTGATACACCACTAAGAACCTGACATTTAGTAACTATCCCCTTACTTCTCATTGCTACCATAGGACAAGGTTACACCGAGTCACTTACATTGAAGAAATCCATCTCTATAAGAACCAGTCACTTAGCAGGGAAGAAGGGCAAAGAATCCCAGGCTCTGGAGTGTATTCCCCAGCTAAGCACCACACTCTCAAGTAGATCCTAGCAGAGCTTCAGAGATCAGTCTCTGGTTTGCTGGGTGAGAAGTGTTTCATTCCTTCACGAGGAGTTTATGGAGTGCCTGTGTGCGCAGCTAAACAGCTTGAAGGATTCTGCTTCTTAAGTGTTGGTTCAGCCTAACAAGGTACTTGGCTTTGGTGGTGAGATTCAGTGTCTCCTACTATTCTTCCTAACAAAAAGATAGCTATTTATTCCTCACCCCCAGGCTGCTCTCAGACTGAGTCCCCAAGCCCTTTCTTGCTCTGAAGTCCCTGTTCACAGTAAATCTCATCTGGGGTAGTAGTGGATAGTGCTTTCCACCTCTCCTTGAGTCTTAGGGAGAAGGTTGCTGGAGAGAAATCAGGGCTGTGTCTCACTCCTGCCAGCTGCATTTTTGCATTTACCAGCTCAGTTGGTATCGCAGATCAACAAAGGGTGGGGAATGGCCCTCATCCAAAGCAGGGCATTGCTTCTGGCAAATGCTAGTAACAGGTATTTCAAGTCTGCCTCTTTGCTATTCGGGAGATGTACTGTTTGACCTGCTGTCCATGAAGGAGTCATATTTTAACTTCACTTCTCGCTCCACCTGATCTTTTCTACCCTCAGAAGCATAACACAGAGATGAATTTGTTGAAGGGCACCAAGAAAAAAAAAGATATTCCCACTAAAAGGATGATGGGAAACATGTTACGGGAACATCTCTACCCCTTACAATATAAGCTAAATACAAATTCCACCTATACACATAAAAATAATTTATTTTAGTGGTATGAAATGTGTTTTGCCTAATAGCACAAAGTTCTCCACTGGGCTAGAAAAGATAATGCATGGTGCAATTACAGTACATTTCAATTGAAGAACTGCATTTGGCTCTGGGGCCCCCAACATAAGAACGACGTGGACCTGTTGGAGTGAGTCCAGGGGAGGGCCACGCAGATGATCACGGGGCTGGAGCACCTCTCCTAAGAAGACAGGCTGAGAGAGTTGAGGTTGTTCAGCCTGGAGAAGAGAAGGCTCTGGGGAGACCTTACAGCAGCCTTCCAGTACCTAAAGGGGGCCTACGAGAAAGCTGGAGAGGGACTTTTACAAGGGCATGCAATGATAGGACAAGGGGTAATGACTTTAAACTGGAAGAGGGTAGATTTAGATTGGATGTGAGGAAGAAGTTCTTCACTGTGAGGGTGGCGAGGCACTGGAACAGGTTGCCCAGAGAGGCTGTGGCTGCCCCATCCCTGGCAGTGTTCAAGGCCAGGTTGGATGGGGCTTTGAGCAACCTGGTCTGGTGGAAGGTGTCCCTGCCCACGGCAGGGGGGTTAAGAACTAGATGATCTTTAAGGTCCCTTCCAATCCAAACCATTCTATGATTCCATGATTCTATGAAATAAATGAAGTTACTCTGATAACACCAGAATGTTGTTATTGCCTTGTCCACGCACGCACCGTGCACATCCCAGAAATTCAGGAACATCACATTTGAAACACAAACGAAAGTAAAAATAAGAAAATAAACTACTCAATATTTTCACATAAGCCCTGTAAGACAGAAGAGACGTTCTCACCTGTCTGCTTTGAGATGGCAGTGTGGCAGGCTGCATGTGTCTCTGCATCCGATGTGGCTGTATCAGCTGTCGAAACTGCTGCTGGAGGAACTGGCTGTTGTTAGCCTGCTGGGACTGCTGCGGGGCTGGAGACTGCTGCTGCTGCTGCTGCTGCTGCTGGAGATAGTGAATGAGAGACTGCTGCCCTTGTCCTGCTGTCAGAGGTGACATCTTTTGAGTAGCTGACTCTGAGGCAAAGTGAGACAGTGGTTTGGTGTTATTGAAGGAAAACTGGTCTTGGCTAACAGGGCTCTCATTCACCAGACCTGGCTGTAAGCTACCAGATGGCTGTTGCATAATTATATTCATATTTTTGGACTGGTTTGTAGTCATTGATTTAAAAAGCGAGCTCTGCATACTTGTGGGGTTGCTGGTGGGAGTGATGTTAGAGATTAATGTACCTTGAGGACTGAAGGGCTGCTGATGCAGAGCTGGGCTTGACAGCTTTTCTGGCCTGTATGGTGGAGAAGGTCCAGTATTTGTGGAGGCCATGCTGGCAACCAAGTTGTTCTGTGGACTTTTAATGTTGTTGGCTGGTAAGCTGGCTGCTGTCAGGGTGGGCAGCATGGAGCTCTGTGGGCTGAAGGGCTGCTGGTTCAGAGCCGGACTGGAGAGCTTCTCGGACCCATAAGGAGGAGAGGGGCCGTTGGATGGGGTGCTGCTGGAAGTCATGCTTGAAAGCAGAGTGTTTTGAGGACTCTGAATGTTGTTTCCCGGTAAATTATTAGCAGGCATGCCAGACACCATAACATTTTGAGGACTGAAAGGTTGATGGTGTGGGGATGATCCTGCCCTGTACGGCGGAGAGAGACCAGGAGGAGACATAGTTGGCCAGCTGGGAGCCTGTACTTGTTGCTTAGTAGTAGAGACCTGCTTGCTAGCTGCCAGCTGCTTTAGCTGCTGAGCGTGCCAGTTGGAGCCAGGTATGTTGGGTAAGGGTACTGGAAGCATAGGTGGTGGCTGGTTCTTGCTCTGAGCTCCTGTAGAGATGGGCGATGCAGCAGGTTTGTTTGAGGGAGGAACTTGGAAGTTAGCTCCAGCAGACGATGGTCTCATCTGAGGAGATCCTCCACTGGTTGGATTGCAGCCCGGAGAAAAATCTTTGTTAGCAACATGGTTCTCCAAGTGGGAAGTCTGTGGGGAGGACTTTGGAGTGGTACTTATGCTTGGTTGAGAATGACTCAGCCCAAGTGGCTCTTCAGCCTTGCTGCACAAAATCTTCTCCAGATCCAGGTCATTGGGAGAAGGATCAGGCATTTTCGTCAGCTCTTCCAACAGATCTTGCAGCTCTTGGTCCACAGACTGTAAGCTGTTTCCTTTCTCATCGTAGTGGACAATGGTATTGTTTTGCCCTCCTATCGACCCCTTCTGATTTATTTCCGTGTTGGGTGGCACTGAAAACGGGGAACCAATGCCACCGCCATTCATGTGATTGCTTTCAAGGAGCACTGAATGACCTGCGACTCCCAGGGAAGAAGCACTGTGACTGCTGGAGAACGGAGAACTTTGCATTTCTGGACAGGCCACACTGGGATTGGCACCTTGGCCCATGGCAAGGTTTACGTCATCAAGACAAAGTCTTTTACTGTCATTTGGGAAAATGACATCAGGCACGCCACTGGAGGCAGGAGAGCTATCATCTTCCAGTTTTCTTTTAATGGATCCCTGTAACTGTGAAAATAAAAAAGGAAGAAGAAAGGATCCGTTATTGACCTTATTCCAACATGCTCTGAAGCTCCGTACTGTAACACTGGGTTGGAGATAAAGAAAATTAAATCATACAATTAAAAAACCAATCGTGAGACAAATTCAATCAGGATTTAAGTGGGTGCAACTTCACTGAAATCAAAAGACTTACAGTCAGAAAAAGGCTAAATCTCACATGTTGGCCTTAAAACAGATGTTAAAGCTATAAAATACTGTCATGTGAACTGTAATAGAAGTTTTTTAAATAGTTTCTGGTACCATTTCAATTAAGACATTATACTCCCTGCATAACAAACATGCCAACAGTTTTATGGTAACATTTTTTAGGTCTAAATGGCAGATCTGAATGAAACCCTGGACTGAATTTAGTGACCTTCTGCCAGTGACTCGGATTAAACTCAGACCTGAGACAACTAAATTGTTTTACATTCCTTATAGGCAGAACATCTGAAATAACTGGCATACTTTCTAAACAAACCAAAACAAAACAAATTCTCAACTATCTATCTAAACAGACTTTCAAGCTTCCTAATCACAGATGTTTTAGATTTCAGAAACAGTAAATAACAGCTAAACCTCTTAATTCTTGCTCATGCTTCTACGTCTAAGGCAGTATGAGCTTTGTTCCTTTGAAGGATTGCAACTCGTTCATAAAAATGGAAGTGTTTTCAAAATACAATTATATAAATATCTTGATCTACAAGAAATGGTAGAGTTGTATATCCACAAATCTTAAGGAAAAAAACCTGCCTTCTACATACAAAGCAAGTGAAACTGAAAACAATGCTTCTAATACTAATTCAGCGCAATAGGGCAATCTCTTCCAAATATAATAATCTGTGGCTTTCAATTTTAACAAGCATGACCTGTATGTCATAGGATTAATCAGACATTAACATTGCTGCTTCAAGTTAAGGGAAATAAGCGGTATGTCCTTGTTTATCAATAGAGGGAGGTAGCATTTTAAAAAGTATCTAATCAGCAATGGGAAAACCATAGAAAGTCACTGTTCCTCTAAGCCGGCTCACAGCACAGCCTCTCCCAGCTCTGGCCTACAATTGCAAGTACTGCCAGTCATCTAGTACCATGGAAAAAATTCTCATCTAATAACAGCTCATATCACCAGGAAAGCCCCACTACCTAAACCCAGTGTAACCAGACCCACTCAAGGGCTGTGGTGGGTATGAGTAACTTCCAAATTTTACACTGATTATTGAGCACATCACAGTTTTGCCCAAGAGTCACTACGCAACAGCCAGCAACTTTGGTGCTCTCAGACAACGGTGCCACAGGACCATCACCGTAGGTTGTGCGGAGGCTGCAGGGCACAAGGTGGGCACGCCTCGTGCGGCTCCTTCTGCAACGTGCACATGAAGGTCACTGGGCAAACGGCCAATGTCCACCCCTAAATTCAGCCTGTCTTCAGGCAACGGACCACAAATGCGCATTGTCCTGACGTGGGAATGTGGGAGGGCTGCCTGGTGCCTCACTCAGCTGGACCCACACGAGTGCTCTCTCATCACTTATTTCCAAATTGGTGGGCAGAGAGAAGATTGCAGGTTTGCGCCTACAGTTGCTTAGGCTATAGATGCAGTTTAGGATTAGTATTGCACATTGCCATGCTAGCATCCAGCTTACACAGACATTTGGAGGAGAGTGAGAGGATACAAGTTAATTGTACACGATCATCACGGCAGATGGAAAAGCAGGTCTGCATACTACGGAGAGCTGCTGATCAGGTTTTAGGAGGAGCTCACCTACTCTCCATCAACAGACACAGCAGTCTTGAATGACATTGTGGTGAACAGACCTTTTTACGCAGATATTTTCCCCTTACTAGAGCAATCAGCGCTTCTCTCCTCTTTCCTCCAGTTGCATTGCTTTAACATGGGTTGCACTCAAAAACCACTGGCAAGTGAGAACTGACGCTGAACGGGGAGAGCTGCTTTCAGTGCGCCATTCACTGGTTACCTGACAGCCCTCTTTGGGCAGCAGTGCTACGCGTGGTTTGAGTCGTGGCTCTGCGAGAGACTGCCTTTACATCACAGCCAGAGACAGCTGAAGCATCAGCGATTTGATTATTCCTCTGGGCTGATGAGGCCAAAATTTGCTTAGCTTTAGGAAATGGAACAAGGCCTAAATCTTCTCCCAAGTGTTGGTCTAATGATGGATGAAATTGTTTTCCTTCATTTTCTTTGCTAAAACTAAGCCAGAGTTGCATGTTTCAACAGATGTTGCCCTGTGTAGGCTGAAACATGTTGGTAGAGCATAACTACATACGTTTAAACCCAGACATGTATAGCGAATCTTTACAGGGGCTTCACACATCCAAAATAAACACAGTGTGTTCCCAAGTTGCACCCTGGGAACCTTCAGGCGGGAAGTGGTGGGGGATCTCCCACACTTGGCCAGCTGACATGCTGGCATGCGTGTCCTTGCCAGTGCTTCTTTTGCCATAGGACATTCCTATGCTGTGAGTTACTGGGGAAAAATTTGGGCTTTCTAAACCCTCTGAAAAACAGTTTTTTAACTGTTGCACTGGGGAGTAAATGTGATGGGAAAACAAAACTCCATTTCCCCAAGACTATTACTAGATATAAACAGATAAAATAAGGCCATAGCTTTCAGATGGCACGGGCATTCCAAAACTGGGACAGGATTTTTAAATAGGATGCTGTTGCTTAGCCCTCGTGAGAAGCCTGGCTGCAAGAGAGGCAGTGAAATTAGCTGGGTGTCATGTTCTCTCGAAAACCAAGACTCCTGCTTCCCAGGTGAATATTTGCACAAGGACCATAAAACCCAGAAGACCGATTTCCCCCAGTGCAGTCAGGTATAACTCCACACAATTTAGTAGCATTGTTTTGCTGAAGATAGGTTTGACTACAGCCCCAAATTTGAGAGAGAAAGATACCATCCTTTAGGCAACTAAACAAATCATAGAATAATTTTGGTTAGAAGGGACGCCTGGGTATCATCAGCCCTCTGCTTCAAGCACATCACAAATGAAAAAAATAGATGACGATATTTCACCAGGCACTCAAGTATGAAGTATCAGCAACATACAGAAATCCCTTCTGGGGCTGGACGGGCTAGCTGAGAGGTTTCAGTATTCCCCACTGAAACACACGTGGTTGTAATTCCCGTACAGCACGGAGTATGTGCTGGTGCTGTCTGTGAGGAGCCGGCATTCTTCTCCCCAGCTCCCAGCGACTGCTCTCCATGAACGTGCCACTGTCGCAGCCCTGACCAGTGCAGGGGACAGTAATGCAGTTTCATATTACGAGGACACTGGCTGCTTTGGACATGCTAACAACAACAGTGGCAGGAGCTCATCACCAAGGCACCACAACTTTTAGGACCAGGAGCTCCTGACCTAACTAATTCAAGAAGCTGCTCGTTGCAGATCTAGTACTCTCAGACATCTCAAGACCATCTCTTTAAAGCATATCTATCCTTTTCTAGACTCTTCCCTTACTAAAAACATTTTTACTGCCCATTTCCTTCATCTGCCTCTGGATTCCCCAGAACAGAGCTGATTTATTCCAACTCTTTCTCCTCTTCTTCAAGACAGCTTACGCTATTTGACAAAATCAACAGAAAAGAGCACCAAAATATGCTCTGCCCTTTTCTCTGCTGATTACTATATTGGGCAGCTCTGTTTTAAACTGAATACCTGAGAAGCGAATAGAAATATTTTAGAAACACGTAACACACACACACACACACACACACTTAAGCTGGCTGGTGGCTGTCTATGGCTAAGTATGGGAAAGCTTCAGTCATATGTGCAAGCAAGGACGAAGCAGACAAGCAACAAAGGGGCTCTTGCGACCTTGTCAAAATTCATTAAAATGCATTAGCATGCACAGACTAACTTCTGTTTGGGAATACCTGGGAAACAAAGGCAGGCCCTCCGATTTGGGGAATATCCAATTATGAGTTCTCCATTATCTCAGGTTTGCTTTTAGAAGTGAGAATGCCGTGACCCCAGCACTACTATCCTCTCAAAAGCAACAGGCTGTCTTTCTGGGAAAGACCCAAGTTACAAACGAGTATCGCTGCTAGCTTGCAATGGCAGTATAACAAGAATAAATAATAACTGTTTACCCTGCTCCGTCCAAGGAAGCTATACAGCTGCAGTTACAAACACTAATTTGTCACACGCTACCTCTTTGCACAGAACCGATGCCCTACGTGTGGGCAGAGCGCTCCGCGGGCTTCTCTTGTGCAAGTAAGAAAAGGCGGACATGGCAAGCGAAACTAGTCCTCAGCTGCACCCTCTCCTAGACGGAGCTCTCTGAAGTTGCCCGCTTGGGTGACTTTTGGCGTCAGGCTCTTTCCAAACTCAGGAGGCGGTGCTGGCCTTGAGTAACTTACTATTTCCCAACGAAGGGAGAAAGGAAGGCTGAAGTGGCAAAAACTGAAGCAGAGAGATCAAATTGTTAATAAATATACCCTGTGGTGGTTCCACTGGATTTTAATAACCAACTAAATGGGCACCTCTGAACTGGCTCCCTGCCTCGGTGTCACTCAGCCTTCCTCCTTTCTTTAATACATCAGCTGTCCTCAGTTGCCACTCCGGCTCTCCGCGTGAGCCAGGCTGCCCCATGGCACTGCTGCCAGCCCCTGTTAATTCTCCACCCGTCACTTGCTCCTTCGCCTGCACGGTCAGTATCTGGGAAGAAAGAGCTACCGTGGCCCGCTCGGGAGAGCCTCGTTTCTCCAGCCTCGCAACGATCCCCCTTCTGCCAGAAATAAGCCAAATTTAACCAGAGATTCCTATTTAGATCAACGTAATGCAGAAACGAGAGAGAGGAAAAACGTTAGGCAAGGTATTTCTGTGCCTCTTCCTGGCTTCTGCAGCCTGTCAGAGATTCAAGCCTTGATTTACAGCAACCGCAGGGTGCTGATTATTGATCTGCAACACCCCACCCCACTCACTGCCATTGAGAGATCCAACCTACAGCAGCGATTCCCACACCTACGCAGCTTCTTCAAGCGAGAACCGAGCCCGATAGGATGCTGCCATTTTGAACCGATGTCTGTAGAGTCTGCCGCGTTCTCCTTCAGCGGCTAGTCCACCTCCCCCTGTCTCCAGCGTGCACCATCATCGCTGGAGACTCTCTTGATTTAATGGCATGAAATCTACGGATCCATGCCCGGGATATCCAGAATGGGAGTCAGATAACCTTCTCTCGCTGGGAATCTCAAGACCTTTGTAACTCTTGGGAAATCCCAGGTGTTGGCTTTTCTGTTTGCTTGACTGAAGAAAAGAGAGAAATGATGGTAAAAGGAGAGGGGGCAGGTGGGGAAAATTTCAGTCGCACCACAGATACTGGAATTTGCTAGTGCTGTGGCACCGCTTTGCACAAAGCCTTTCAGAGCAAGGCACCAGTGCCTCAGAAACCTGGGGAATCCAGGTCACCAACAGGCTGCTAGGATCTGGCATATCTGAATTATTTTGACAGAGAGAGCATGT
The DNA here is from genome assembly GCF_947461875.1 of Haliaeetus albicilla. Lineage (NCBI taxonomy): Eukaryota > Metazoa > Chordata > Aves > Accipitriformes > Accipitridae > Haliaeetus > Haliaeetus albicilla. Next base: position 9,351,787 of record NC_091505.1, read on the forward strand.
TTAATTTTTGGTGGAAGGCCTGAGCAACCCACCAGCCTGAAATGAGTAGAAGTCTTTTTTCCAGTATTTTGTCAAGGTATATTGCAAACTCTTTTTTTTTCCCTCTGCAAAGTACAGAACCTGAGTCTAAGTTTTGCTCAACTGAGCTGACCAGAGAATCTATCACTCTCTGTCTCTTTCAAACACTAGACGCTGCCAAAACTGGAAGTATGTATTTGCCAGAGGCAAACTGTTTGCAGCATTCAGCGATCAAGCCTTCAGTCTCTGTGGCTTCAACAAGCTTCAGCGAGAGCTATCTGCCCATCAGCCCAAAATGTTTCTATCTGTTCTGACAAAAACAGTCATGTAATGAGAAAATGAAACTGGCAATTTTCCATATAAAGCAAGAAAACTTCACAAATTTTTCTCTTGTGCCTTAAATACACAATTTGGAAAGGTCTGTGCTCTCTATCGCTCATTTACCCACACTCTAGACAGATTTTTTTTGTCCTACTAATCTTTGAGGACAGTTCATGAAAAAGAGGTGAGAATTTAACTGTGTGTTTCAAGGCTGGAAAGGGGACTTGATATATTACCTCTTAAATGGCAGCACTTACTTGCAGCCCTGCTTGAACTATCAGACGTGCTGCTTTTGGTAGCAGGCTGGCTTGCACATGAGCAACAAAACCCAAATGCTCATGGGCAAAGATCCCACTTAACTACAGCAGAACCTGGCACTGCATTAAGTGCATTTAGCACATCTGCAAGTTTCCATTCGTGCATGCTGGCTGCAGTCTGGTAACAGAAACTCACATTACATATCTGAATCCAAGAAAAAATGCCTCCTGCTGACCAGTGAGTAGCCAAAGCAGTCCATCAGGCTACAAGGAGAACTCAAGGAGGCTTGAGCAATTAAAACTACCATTCACTTTCTCCATACTAAGATTAAACATAAGCTAAAATCACATTCTTCGTACTGCTTTAGGCTGTTTGACCCTTCTGATTTCAAGCAATTTCAGCATGGATGGAAGTAGAGTTGTCATTTCACATTTCAGGAGAGAGATCACATTGCGATTCCAAGCTACCAAAGACATGTTTCACTCTGCTTAAAAATAGCAATACCCCAACTCCTCAGCTAAAGAGTACCAGAGTAAAGTCTGCTTTGGGGTCTGTTGGGTATTTGTAGGCTGGAAAGGTGGCAGATCCATTTGTAACGAGGTGTGGTAGTGGAGAAAGGATTATGAATAGAGAAAATTTACAGGGTGGATTTCCTTCTATTCATCACGGTCATGGAAACACGCAACTGGAAGGGAGGATGTAGGAAGAGGAACCAGGGATCTAAGCAGTCATTTTAACCATGAAAGGACATTGGTTATTAGCTAGCTTGTATGCATTATGTGGATTATTTTTACCTGGAACTACAGCTCCTCCCAATTTATAGCTTACAGTGGCAATATGAAATCTGCCATCTTTAAAACAAGTATATTAACATAGATTGGAAGTTGCTACGTAGGCTATGCACATTTAAAATGCCTCCTAAACACCACTGCTACATTTGTAGAATTTGATGTCCCATCAGTACAACAAACATCAGTTGACTTGACAGGAGCGTGCTGTGATCCTTTGCCCCATTACTGTCACCACTCATTGTGATCTTCCTCAGTTATTCCCCCAGTAAATCAGGAACCTCAAGCTGTGTTAAAAGAGAAAGAAGAAAACAAGGCGTGTGCTTTCCCTTAATACAGATGGCAACGCTCCCCGTTGTGAGTGCAAAAATATAGGAACTACCCAGGCAGTTGCTCCCATGCCTGTATACATCACCCGGACCTGGGCTGACAGACACACCTCGTGTACGTCACTAGAGCCCATGGCAAGAGGTTTTGCTTGCTTGCGCTGTCGCTCTGGAGCTACGATCAGTTCCCCTTCCCTGTTACATTGCTGCAGTACAACAGGTCTCTTGTGTGACTGTTGAATATATATGAACTTTTAAATGGTGCCTGCCGACCTGGCACTTTCTTTCCTCTACGTGGCCTTCTTCCCCAAGTCACCATGCAGCGTAGGAAGTAATCCTGGCTGCAAATACTCAGAACTGCACCATTTAGCTGGTAAGCACAAAAATCCAAAACATCATGACTATACAAAACCGGAAAGATGTGATGTTACAATAAGCTTAAACCACAAAAACTAACAGGAAATTGAACCTGGACTACCAAGAGCCTAAGGTATTAGGGTTTTTTTTCTAAATCTTAACCAAAAATTAAAGGGAAGGAAATACTACAAATATTATTTTCTCATACCGATTTGTGTGCATGCAGTTATGCTCATAATGACAGAAATACATGTGATCTGTATCCTGCTTTAAACTGGAACATCCTACAGGCTGCACAGCAGCAAGTTTGTGAACAAGGTTTTTCTAATTACCCTTGTGTAAAATTACAGGCAACATCACTAATGTCCATGTGAAGATACCAATGTAGGATCACATAGCCAAGAATGTACCTATTTTGCCATCCCACACAAGCCAGCCGCATGCGAGAGACCAAGTAATATTCACTGTAAAGAAAAAAGGAAAAAAACCCCTACTTTTCAGGTCAGACAGAATTACCAATCTCATTTAGAAGGCACCAACAGAGATCTGCCCTATCAAAACAAATGTTCAGAGCCTTCCCATCTTGTCTTTCCTTAGCAATTCATCTGCTTTCGATATTACCAGCACTGTTAAAATGGAAATTTTTCCAGAAGAAAAATTGCTGTTGACAAATGGATCTGGAGGAACAGGACTACTGCTCGCTCCTGTGTTGTACTGCTAGCAGGAGATCTCTGTACAGATGCCTCTTAATTAGTCATCTGAAGACTTACAGCAATCACGTCACGCATATTGTTTGGCTGTAACTTCCACATTCCATTTAATGACAAGTGTTATTAACTAGACAGCTGAAGACAGAACAAGTTCTCTGCCTCTCCGTTTTTAAGCTGTAGTACAAAAGCATTTCTTTCATATCTGGCCATAAATCAAGATCAATCTTAGACTCAACGCCTTTCCATCAGTATTACCTCATCTTACCTCAGTTTTAATACCAGCAGTATTGTTTTATCTCTTTTTTTATAGTCCATTAATTTCAAAGTCCTATGGAACACTTCGCAGTAATTTTGTAGACTACATTAATTTCTCACGGCAATAGCTAGGCTGGAGAATTGCAGATCTTCTCCACTGAGCAAAAAGTGATGGTTTTGCTACTTGGGTCTACTGGGATTTGAAAGACACTTTTCTCTCTTCTTTTTCAGCCCCTAACACTGGCACAGTTATGCAATGACCACAAGTTAACAGGAGCGAAGTATAAAAACCAGGCTGTATACGTTCCTAAATTATGAGGTAGGTTTACCATTTACCAGATAAACAGATAAAACCCAGCCAGCCTGACACTTCTTTTCTGCTACATATTGCATTATTTTTTAAAATCCCGGAAGACTTACTCCTGCAGTTTTATCAAACTACAGGTTTCGTTTTGTCAAAAGGTATGGTTGGGGAATTAACAGCCTGGAGGCAAAGCCTTCAATTAGGTCAAACCTGCGGCCAAAAAGCTCTCAAACTCTCAGATCAATAAGAAACAATGGGATTTTAGTCTGATAAAAAGGCATTTCTGTTTCAACAGCCGAAGTACTCACTCCCCCGAAGACTAATAGCTCCAACCTCACCTGTGTGGCTGCACCCGAACGCTAACACTGTGCAGCCTTACGTCCGACTGCTGAGTGGCCTTCTGCTTACTTTCTGTATTGGAAAGCAATGCATTACTGCATCCAGAGCTCCTCTTTAGGCTTGGCAGGGGACGAAACATTTAAAAGAGCAGTTTGAAGTTTCTCCTAAGCGGTAGCAGAAACTGGAGCACAACTCTAAGAAGGATGCAAAAAACGGGCAAGGAAAGGAAACATCCTGAACGGCTCCTCTCCTGCACGTTCATCCAGGGCCTTTGTTAGCCTCCTGGATATTCCTCTGCCTTTCAAAAAATGAAACAATAAACAGGATATTGATTAATACAGAACCATAAAACCAAGCCTCACTTAGGGTAAAAAAATCATGACTCTAGTGAGTGTCTCACTGAATGTGGATGTAGAGAGAAGTCTTGATAGAGCCAGAAGCAGAACGGTTTTGTAAAGCAGGAGTCTGGTAGCGAACATTTAATTTGTTTCTGACTACTCCATTTTATCCTACCACTTTCATCTTTACCTACGCAGCAGCTCCACTATTCTCAGCGTGCGTTAACTGGAATAGGAACACGGTTCATTGGCAACATGTTATTTGTAGGCTTCCTTCCTCCTGGACCAGCGTGCAGCTCTGGCTCCTACAACACACACTCTTTGCACAGTATCTGTTACTTACCCAGGGACCTTTAAAGGGTTTCTGCAAAACAGTGATACTAAAAACCCCAAACCAAACACAGACCATTGCCCCACCCCTGTATAAAGCTGTTGAAATCCTGGCCTCAGTGAAATAAATATTTTGGGACACTGACTTAAGCAGGGATGGGATTTCACTCTTTGCTCTTTCATTATTATGCACTCAAGGAGTGAATCAAAAATACAGAGGATTTGGAGAAATTCTCTCCAGCAGAAAACGCAATGCTTAAGTTACTTGGTTTTTAACCAGAGGACCTCTCGACTTGCTATAGATACCAGTTCCCCTCTGTCCTAGAAGCAATGTTAATCACACATTCATCACTGCAAATTGACAACATAAATGCTGACTTGTGCAAACAATGTTAGAGAAAATGGTGTTCTTGCTGCAGAAGTGAATTACACAGCCTTTCAAGCTTTCTACACTCCTCAGTTTTATGTAAACTCTAATTTCCAAGCCTTTGTTCTGCCTTTAAAGGTCACACAGTTGAAAGCTATGAAGCATAGCATGTGTTCCCACTGATATTAAAATACTGTTTACTAAATCATGCATATAAATATAAAGAAGAAACTGTTTGCAACCTACTGCGTTAATAAGAGATGATTTATCAGACAACACGGTTCCAAGTATCAACATGTGGAATGTAAAAATCTGATCTTAATCACGCAACGTGATTTTTTTTGGTTGTTTTTTGAAGTAAAGTCTCCACACACTGCCATGCAATCACACTAACTTCTGATGACACCATATTTGACTGATTAAACTCTTAATCTTGCCAATGCTTAACTTCAGGAATACAAGCGGTCTTTTTAGATTCGAGCATATGATTGCACATTTGCAAGATCAGGATTTCATTTGCATATTCAAATTGCAAAACTGCATCTTCCCTTTGTCTGTGTTAGGCCAACTATAGCGCTCCAAATGCTAAACAACCACTGTAGAGTTGGACAGTATTTTTAGCATCTCTATGGTGCACTTCTATCTTTAGCTGCTGTGTTCACAAACAATCCCACAGGACACTGCATAGCTAACATAGCTCGGGCTCTTCACCACATTCAACTTTTCTCCCAAAACACGGTGAAAGCAGAAACAGGCCAGTTCAGGACCTGCCAAAGTTTCCTTAGATGCATTGTCCTGAAACAGAACTATATCAAAGTACTAAAACACTAAAACATCAGAGCATTCTGCTCTGGAGTGGCGATGGAGGTTGCTGTGACTTCCTCCGGGGAAAATACAGCTCTGCACTCCGAGTTTGCACTGTGCAGATAAATCAAGGAGGACAGTGAAGGATTTCTGCACGTTGTTTCCTAGCAGGATGTGCCCATGGGTTCATGGCAAATTTCTGGTCAAAGCTTAACCCTGCAAGAGAAGTTAATAATTGAACTTGCCAAATCATCACAATTTCTAAATCCAACTGCGTCTTGTTTTTACAAAGAGGCATATTAAACCAGTGAGCCATTTTATTAGACTCATGCTCATGTAGCAAAAACATGTGTTAGCTCTTGAGTGCCAAGTATCATCCTGGAGGGTTACCAATCCCTGTTACAGATTTTGTAGCCAGACTGCAGTTATCTGTCATAACAGAGGAGGTAGTTTTGAATACACAGAATGAAGCATCCTGCTCGGTTCGGGAATACTTTACGTGGTCCTGGTCTCTTTCTTTGTAAAAATCTAGGAAGGAGATGTACTGCGGCGGGGGGGGGAGAGCTTGAAACTTACGGTTGACTGGCGTGGGACTATCTCATGGAAGCTACCTGGATGGCTGGGGCATGGCCCCAAGCTTGCTCCTTCATTCCCTAGAGGAACTTCTGAAAATGGCTGCAGCACCACTAGTTCCAACACACAGCTATAGCAGCTGGGTCAAGTCTCAGTGCATAGGAAACATTTTTAGAGTCATCTGTATGAGGTGTTTCAAAACTACAGGTTTACCACAAAGAGAGAAAAAACTCATCATGGGAATGGCAGTATTAATCAGATGATTGACCTCTGAAGCTTCGAATCTGAAATGCTTTCCACACTGAGCTGGAGCTGCATATGGAGACAATAGCCTCCGATATCTTGATTTAGAGAGGAAGTACTGATGGAATCCCATATATCCTGTTAATGGGGAAGGGAAGGGAATTATGTAAAGGAACTATTTTTTTCATTAAGTGCCTTAGCTGAGGTTTGCAGATCAGCCTAGACACTTGGCTCCAATTTAATTTCAAGGGGACAAGATAACCTGAAAACCCTCAGAAAACCTTAGACCTTGTGAGTGCTTCACACATGGGCTCCTCATTTCCCCATTTACACTTATCTTCTCTCCCATTACTGCATGCTATCAAACAGGCTGTTATTAAAATGCTTTAAATGATAATGGGACTTTCCAAACAAACTGTGTTCATTAGCTTCCCCTATCCTACCACAGGTATGGCCATATGTCTGGGAGGTGTGAGAACTGGGGCAACAGCATCAGGGCTAGGAAGGTGTCCCTTGGCTCCGCAGCAGCACCAGAGCAAGGCCGAGATGCAAAGGAGGCAGTGGCCAGGCAGCAGCACATACTGTGCACTTCATCTACAATACACATCTGCAGTTTTTCTTTTTTTTTTTTGTCAGAGTTATTTTTTCCTTTTAAGCATAGCACGTGTTCAATCAAGAATATCACAGTTATTCATTCGAACTGTTCACATTATGTAACATGAGCATCAGGTTAAGGAGAAAAATAAATAAAAAAAATGCAGGTACTGTGTTTTTTCTGAGTCCTTTCTTACAGGACTTAATTTTTAAATGAGTACAGGCTTACCCTCTGTGGTGGGTTGACCCTGGCTGGACACCAGGTGCCCCCCAAAGCTGCTCTATCACTCCCCTCCTCAGCTGGACAAGGGAGAGAAAATATAACAAAAGGCTTGTGGGTCGAGATAAGGACGGGGAGATCACTCAGCAATTACTGTCACAGGCAAAAACCAGACTCGATCTGGGGAAATTAGCTTAATTTATTACCAATCAAATCAGAGTAGGGTAATGAGAAATAAAAACTAAATCTTATAACACCTTCCCCCCACCCCTCCCATCCTCCTGGACTCAACTTCACTCCTGATTTTCTCTATGTCCTCCCCCCCAGCAGCGCAGGGGGATGGGGAATGGGGGTTGGGGTCAGTTCATCACACGTTGTCTCTGCCGCTCCTTCCTCCTCAGGGGGAGGACTCCTCACTCTTCCCCTGCTCCAGCATGGGGCCCCTTCCCACGGGAGACAGTCCTCCACAAACTTCCCCAATGTGGGTCCTTCCCATGGGCTGCAGTCCTTCAGGCACAGACTGCTCCAGCGTGGGTCCCCCACAGGGTCACAAGTCCTGCCAGAAAACCTGCTCCAGCGTGGGCTCCTCTCTCCACGGGACCACAGGTCCTGCCAGGACCCTGCTCCAGCACAGGCTTCCCACGGGGTCACAGCCTCCTTCAGGCATCCACCTGCTCCAGCGTGGGGATAACGGGCTGCAGGTGGAGATCTGCTCCACCGTGGACCTCCCTGGGCTGCAGGGGGACAGCCTGCCTCACCATGGTCTTCCCCACGGGCTGCAGGGGAATCTCTGCTCCGGCGCCTGGAGCATCTCCTCCCCCTCCTTCTTCACTGACCTGGGGGTCTGCAGGGTTGTTTCTCTCACATCTTCTCACTCCCCTCTCTGGCTGCAGTTTCTGTGCTGCACCAACTTTTTTTCTCCTTCTTAAATATGTTAGCCCAGAGGCACTACCACTGTCGCTGATGGGCTTGGCCTTGGCCAGTGGTGGGTCTGTCTTGCAGCCGGCTGGCATCAGCTCTGTTGGACATGGGGGAAGCTTCCAGCAGCTTCTCACAGGAGCTACCCCTGCACCCACCCCACTACCGAAACCTTGCCACACAAACCCAATACACCCTCCACCCCAGATGCGAGACTGACATCCTGGGGTATGGTCCTCATCCTACTAAGGGCTCCTCAAGTGAAAACCGTGGGTTTCAAGACTTGGCCTTTACTAAGAAACAATGGTATTACAGGAAAACTCACTGCATACTTTCAAACATCAACAGTAAATTACTCTTCCATTTTCTAATACAGACACAATGTCTGGAGTTGAGCAAACACATTCTTGAAAGGTCAGAACACTTAAACTGTATGTACCTAGTTTAGGATGAAAAAGAACTGTTGTTGCCTTTTAGTTATGACATTTCAGTTTACCCACAAGAATTACACTACTTCCCCTAAAAGTTTTCAAGCCCAAGAACGTACTTTTCTCTCAGTGTTGGAAAGTGAAGGTAGAACTCTTTTTTTGTATTAAGTCATCACAGCTGTCACTGAGTCCAGTGATTTGCCAAGAATACAGCCATTTCTCCCCAAAGGGCTTCAGCCACCAGCAGACACACGCGTGGGGACGCCCTGTTTGCCTTGGAGGAGAAAGAGCTGGAGGAACCCGACTTGCCCAAATAGCAGCCGATGGCGAATTGCTGCCCAGGCAAGCCACGTGTGACCATTCGCACCAAACTTTGCAAACCTGAAAGAACTATGAAATCTCCTAAAATACAGAGCTGGAGGGCGGGTAGCTCTTCATTTTTTCTGAAAGAATGGGAGGAACTTCCTCTTTCAGTTACAGTTACACGGTCTAGTGAGGATATAACTGCTGTAACGATCAGGAAACAACTGTCATGTCCGGATGGCACTACGGAGCATTAGTGGGGAACTGCAAGGACCTTGCAAACTGGGAACAAAAGTTTGGATTTGCTGGAAGTGCCCTGATCTGTCACTAAACCCAGTGTTGTGTCCACCTTCAAGTTTCAGGGCGTTACGGGAACTGAAGGAGCACCAGTTTGACCCTAGCCTAAAGACATGAAGTTCACTTCATTTCAACAGAGCTGCTTGAGATCACTTCATCACTTTACACCGTAATCCTTCCCTGGGGCTCAGACATCCCAAAGCCAAAGCTGTGCTGCGCTAGCTCGGGGACTAATTAGCGTGGGTGAGCACTGTGTTAATGCGACCCACCGCGCTGGGCCACACTGGGACCTCAGCAGGACATTGCATGAGCTGTGCCCAGGTAGTCTTAGCAATCTCAAGCTGAACTGCACCAAGAGAAAGTCCCCTTAGCTTATTCAGTGGCAGTGAACAGGGACATCTTAGGCGTGGCAAGATGACTGTCCTCTATAAGAAATGACAGCCTCTCAGGTGGAAGTTGCTGAACTCCAGCTGAGAAGCGCTGACTGACTGCAAATGCAATGGAGATTGAAACAGGTCAGCCACTAAAAAGTGGTTAAGGGTAACCATTTTATTTCATATTGGCACAGAGGCTGTCGGGTCCTGCTTTGTAGAAGGGAATGCAGCTTCTTCAAATGGACTAACTTGAGCACTTCCAAGCGCTTATTGCAGCTGCAACCTCTCACCTCCGATCCTTACCGCTATGCAAACCTCCTGCCAGCTTAGCTTTGGTCCTTGACGGTATTTCCAGCATGCATCGTGAGCTTCAATACGCATTTCACAAGTCTCCCTTTCCCAAGTTCCTAACAGAAAGCCAACTTCTCTTCTGAACCAAATTTTCAGTGGAGTCCCTCCTCGTGCCCACCAACGCCACTGATAGCGCACCGTGGTGCCACGCATACCCAGCCCAGTACACCTCATCCTACCGATGTGGTTGCTTTGGAGGAAGAGAGCTCCAGTTCTTCAAAACAAACCTATTTCCTATTGAAGTTGCTTGTGGGGACTGCAAAGAAACTGTACCTGGTTTCCTGTGCTTCAGTCACTAGATTTGCCAGATGTGATGTAGGAAATGGGCAGGAAACGTCAAGCTTACGTATCACAGCAATTCTTCCCCATCCCTCCATGCCACATCTGAGCAGCACAGCAAGACCTGACCTTGCACTTTTTAGTGCAGCCTTTCTTACACAAATGTTTGAGTCAGATCTGGAGCAAAAAAAACAAATAAAAAGACAAACACATTGCCTAATTTTATTTTTTTTTAATGAAAAAGGCTGACACACTGCTTCATACCTATTTGTACTCAAATCTAAAACAAACTGCGCATTTTTAACTGCATGAATTTTGTAAGATCAGCAAAAATAAAAAAAAACCTCAGCCTATTTTTTATTCCTTCTGGTACCAGTGTAAAGACTGTTAGAGAACTGATATTCCTGGAGCTCTGTACAGACGTGAGAGGTGCTGATGCACAAAAAAAATGGCCTATGATTAAGCACATGAGTTAGGAGGTTTCAGCTGTTATATTTCTCCCTCTCCCTTTTACAGTCATCTTAATTTTGCTTCCATTAAAAAATCCAAGGCAGAAAACCAACAAAGACCTAGTTCATCACCTTGCTTCTTTGCACAATTATTTGGGCAATGGATGTAAAATAGTACTTTTCTAACCTGGCAGCATTTTATATTCACTTTATCCAGGTGTAAATGACAGCATAAGGAGTAAGAAAGTGGAATCAGATATAGCATGTATTTCTCTAATAAAACTACCCTTCTTTTCCTCTTGAACACCTTAAGTTGAAATACAATTTTCCTCTTTTGTTTCCCCATTAATTATATATGAACAGGGAAAGATAAATGTCAAGTGTATCTTTAAAGGAAAAATGCACCACAATTTATCACTCCTCCAATTAAAAAAAAAAAAAAAAAAATCTCCTTCTTCCTGGATTAGTCCTTTCTTTTTACAATAGTTGTCTTACCTTTTTGTAGTTTCTATTTACTGCCAAGAAAACATGCCTTACTGTATCACTGGAGAATATACAGGTCCTAACTGATAATCCAGTGTCTTCCAGATCATGCCATTTGTACTGCTGATCATTTTTGAAAAAACAAGTCTGTATTACATTTGGTCACGACCAATTAAGAATTAATGCACAATACTGAACCCAATTTGAAGTACTTTGTGTTAGTACACAACAAGATACCAAAAATAGCGCATGTGAGAAACGAGGTGACATTGGGGTAGACTTTTGGTTTAAGGAAGTTTTTTCTCCAGCAGCACAATGCGTGTTCCCTTACATGGCATTTCCTGATTTTTGCAAGACAAATCTGTTCTGTAACAAAGACAGACACTAGGCAGAAGTGTCAATATGAGTAACTCCCTGAAAATAAACTTTGCTCATTTACGATACAGCGTTTCTAATGTGAGACATGAAACTGAACTGCGGGGAAGGACTTATTGGGCTGCCTGCAAGAGAGCTGCACCGACGGCAAAGCGCAAGGCCCGATTCCTCAACCCGGCGAAGCAAACGTGATTCCGAGCAAGAACTGCAGCGCGAGCCTATTGGACGCCGTGTCACTACGTTTGTTCACCAAGCGGTTGTGCAAGACGAGATTTTGCTCGTCGATAAGTACCTCCTGCCGCCAGGGTGGCACGGGTGGCACGGCACCCGGCAGGACGGGGCTCTGCCAGGAGGGTGCCTCTGGCAGCTCTTGCAAAACGCCTCTGAAAACCACCAGCTCATCGGGACTGCCCATTTAATTATGCTAAAACGGAGCTGCGACAGGATTCCTAGACAGCTCTTGCATTGCCATGGTCTGGATCTCTCATTGCCACGTACTACTTTTGGGTTTCTGAAAGAGGTTGAACCCTCTTTTTCCCCTAAAACGTGTAGAAGCTTATGGATTGAATGGGAGGCAAGGAGAATTAACTTCAAGTATATTTCCTTTACTTGCTAATGGTTTGTGCTTAACTCTAAGGGTAATCCAAGAACAAGGAGGAATTTTTGTTACCTCTTAAAGATGTGTTTATCTCCATATGAGAAAGCAGCAGCTACGTTCCTGGCTTCTGAAGCACCCGGCTGTCAAACAACTGAATACTTTTAATAGAAACCCGGTCCATTAATGAGCTGAACCATCACATAGTCACACGAGAACACCAAACCACCCCAGGAAGAGCTGCTGTCTTTCCACGCTGAACAAAAAGCTATTTAGAGTAGGAGAAAAATAATGCAACCTCTAATGCTGTTTTGCCTCCCTCTCCGACACATCTGCACACAACTTTCCCTTTTAAAGAAGCAAAACTTGCCTTTTTCTATGCTCACTTGTTCCGGGGTGCTCCTTTGTGCAGATGTCCTCCCAGGACCCATTTTGCCACATTCCATTGCCAGCTGCAGATCTCACTGGGTCCAGGCTCTCCACTCTCATATGCATGAAACACATTTCTGTTTGGGTATCTCAGTGCTTGTCAATTTTTTTTTAAATAAAAGCAGAACTCGAGCTTTTCCTCTCTGAAATCTTGTCTTTGTGATATGCTATATTCAGAATAATCTCTGTTCTGTTTTATAACTGGACCTGAGCTGCTGAAACAACTGGAAACTTTTCTGCTGATTTCAGTGGGCCTTTCACTGCTTATCTACTCAGAGTTAGCTCTTTTGAGAATTAAATGATCGCCACATCTTTCCTAACGATACCAGCGCTTATTCTCGCCTTCTGCATACCTGTGCATATAAAGAGATTTTATTGTTTCTGCACTCACCATATTTGACTTGTTTCAAACCCCATGTGCAATACAAATAACTGCACTACAAGGAAGAGAAAGTATGTGTCTAACACAAACATTTATAATTCCAAAGCCTTAGACAACAATTGAGATAAACCTAGCATCAACTGCAGCGCAAGCTGTGCTGTGCGATTCAAAGGGGGCCCTGAAGGTGCAATTTACATTAAATGTTTTTGCTGTTAGCTCAAGCCTTAGGTGAAACACCCGCCCCATTAGACAGGTGGAATAAACTGAAGGTGAAGTCTGCGGCACTCCTACTTGGTGCGGGAAGAACCACCATCACTTGACAGGCAAGGTGATGCTACATCCTGTGATGAAGATTGAATTTCTGTGATTTTTATTTCCGAAAAAGGATCAATCCCCCCCCATTTTATGTTCATGAAGGAATTCCTAACAACAGTAAATCTGCGTGCAATGCTGTCCTCCAATCTTTTGCCTTCCACATATAGGACAGCTGCCTTCCAGCCAAAGCACTGGGCTATAGAAATGGGCTGCTCTGATTTATAACTGAGGTGTTTAAAATCAGGCAATCTAATTATCGACCTGATAGTCCACAACATCTGCAGTCAGCAAAATTTAAAAAATGCAAAATATTGACAAGATCAGACAAATACATAATGAGGGAGTTATTAAAATGCAAATTGCCTGCCTTCTGGTACTCCTGTGGTGTACGGCACAGGACCCCAGAGTCTGCATCTAGCCCCAGCCTCCCTCTAACTCTGTGCTGGTTCTGAGGGAGCTGGGGAAAATGAATGGGCAGAGGTATCACAGGGCAGACGGATGGGGCCCCACATCACAGGGGCCCCCAAAGACAGACAGTGACCGCATGGGAATGGGAGGCATTGCCATGTGTAAGGAACAGGCAGCCCCACACACACTTGACCCCAGACCTTCATGGGATTTCAGAAAGGCCCTGGCCGCAGAGGGAAGCCCGACAACAGCAGTTCAGGGCCACGTCTGTTTTCAGAGAACAGCCAGAAGTGGAAACTTTTTGCAAGTTGGTGAAACTTGTCATCAAAATTCATGAAAGGCACTGCATTAAGATTTAGTCAAAAAAAAAAAAAAAAAAAAAGTCCAAAGAAAGGATGTGATGGAAATCCTCTCTATCCAACCTGCTCCAAGATGCTTGGACCTGTGTTCAAGAAGAGAAAGCCCAGTGCCCTGATCCAGTTTGAGAAGTCCTAGCTGGAAGGTGAAAGAGGGTATTGTTACAAGCCACATAATTCCCTCCTTTCTCATCTCTGCCCCCAACTTTTTCTTCTCATTTAAATAGCCTTATAATCCTGTGGACTGTCTAGTATATCCTTATTATTGCACCTTGCAGACACATTCTTTTAAGTCTGAGGGCTGCATATGTGTCTGGATGTCTATAATAGAACAAGTACAATAATACCATTCCCAGCTGTGGGCTGGATGATCTAAGCCCCCGCCAGGAGAAAACTTTGACGGATATTATAATTTTATGCAATGCATTTCAAACGTGTTAATATTGCTGTAACAATCTCTAAAAACTATGCCAATATAGACAGTGACACCCAATTAACAGGCAAATACTAAGGGGGAGGTTAAATGCTAATTTTACGTTGGCATTTAGCCTAAGAACTTAATTATGCCATCTTCTATTTTAAACTGTAGCCATCCCACCTTGTGCTGTGCTGCCATCCGTTCTTAGTCAGTATTACGTGAATCACAGTAATTCCTTGCAAGACAGACAGGGGCACAACCGTTGGTGCTAGATACCTGCCCAAAACCAGAAGAAAAGATGGTCCCTGCCCCCAAGAGCCTGCAGTAACTCTGAAGCTAAGCTTTATCAACACTGGAAGGGAGATCAGGTGCAGGGCGTTAAAGTGGTGGTTCAGACAGACAGATGTAGTTATTTGGTGCTCCTGAAAACACATCAAGAGGAAAAGGACACTGCAGCGATACAATCTCCACTGAATATTGGCCCTTTTCATTATCTGGTTAGGAGTGTCCATAGGCAGTTTGGAGTCAGGCAGTCAAAAGGTTGCTGAGCCTCCCTGGCCGTTAGCGAGCAGCACTGATACAAAGCCAGTTCTTTATCTCATCTTTCAGATAAATAAAATCCAAAATAGATGGAGCTTAACACACACAGATAACAGCAAAGGTATCGAAACAAATTGAAAAATACTACAGCATACCTGAAGCTACAGCCAGGACTGTGGTAAAGCTGTATTGAATTTGCAGAGAAATTAGATGCCTCGTTAACTGTGGATAGATGCACAACTGCCCAAATTTAAACTTCCTCCTTTCCCTAGCTCACCACAGTCATTACAAATCATGCAGCTGAATGGAAGCTGAAAAAGCACTCGGAGCTTGGCAATTTTGCTGCGGTGAGTCCAATAATAAATGAGGGAAGAGGGGTGGCAGCACTGATAATCTTTATATCAAAAACACATTTTCTGCAAAGCAACCTACTATTGTTCATATGTAAAATACATCATGCTGCTAGTAGGGAACAAACTGTCCTGCATTTCATAGATAGTCATTTTATTACAGATTCCCCTTGATTGTGACTCAAAAAACAAACGCTTCATGCATCCTTTCTTTTTAATAAATGCACAAGATACACAACACGGCTGGATTATATGTCATGCTGCTCTAGACAGTGGTTTAAAATGCAGTGTTGGAGGGATATTTCTACTGTGCAGCATCACACATAAATTATTAACAGAAGTTAAGGAATGAAAGCAGAGCAAAGCTTCGTCTGCCCAACTAAAGTCAGCTCCTGAAACATGCTGAGCATCATCCCCCTGTTCCCAAGGCAAATGGGCCGGAGGCAGCACGGTACCCAGGAGCCCTGGTCCCTACAGTATCTCTTCCTGGTCTTCCCATCTTTCTCCCTGAAGCAATTAAAAAATCCTGAAGGCTTCTTGGCAAGCCAATTTTTTTCTCTTCTCTCACTCCCTCCGAAGAGACAATGGCTAGGTGGGGTTTAGTAAGTGCTAGGTCTTTTTCCTAAAGCTAAAAATGTTTGGATAGATGTGAGCAGCCTTGACCACGTGCAGGAAAATCTAGCCCATTGCTTATCAGTTGATTTGGCTTCACACCAAGAGTAACACACTGCTATAAAGGGCCAACACAGTGTGAAAAAGGAGCTGTTCTACTAGAATACACTCCGTTAATTCTGGTTGAACTGACATTCTCCTAGGACAACGGCTTAAAACACGTTTAGACTATTGTACTAAGCGTGGCAGGGAACGGAGCAGCAGGCTGGTCTCCCTCTGATGTCACTAAACAAGAAGCAGACCAAAAATTAAAAAAAAAAAAAAAATCTCCTGAAAATCAAATGTGAGACAAACTCTCACAGCATCATCTCTCACCAAAATAATAGACCAGGTTTTAAACAAAAATCCCCACCACCGTAGCAGGAAAAAAACACTGAAAAGTCAAAAATTCCAGACTCGCTACACTTACTGTAATTGTCCTTTATAAGAAGAGCCCTCTAGTTATGTGAAATGACATTACCTCACAGCCCCAGGCTCCCCGTGCTATGCACAGGAAGGAAGCAGACACACATCTCTTTAAGAGCCGTTTCCTCTCTGCTCTATTAATTTCGGAGATTAAGCAAGCCACTCCTTTGTGGCATAATAGAGCAAGATAGAGCCATTGTGTTTGCGGAGAGTCCTGCTCACTGTTTTTCCACCTTTGAGCGGGGGGATGGCCTTAGCACTTTATTCTCAGATGAAAAGCCAGAAAAGTTCTAGCAGCCCTAAAGCTCCTCTTATTCTTAAATTACGATTTCAGCACATAAGCAGCCAGCAGCCCCATTCCTCTCCCCCATCACTGATGAGGATTTCAGTGTCTCAGTGACACAGTTCAGGATGGGAAAAAAACCCCAGTCACATCAGATGAGGAATTCTCTTTTCAAGGGCCCTGAATCAACAGGACTTATTTAATGAGGATTTTTTTGCCTGGACACACACGTATCACCTTCCTATCTCTCCCCTCAGTGTGGAAGCTGAGGCACTAAATTTACCATCATATTTTTCTTTTCTTCTTTTAAAAATTTATACATCCTTTTTGCTCTTTTGCCTTCACAGCACAAAATCCCTTCAGCTTGTACCAAATGCCTGATGACCTTTAATAATATGGAGGCCATCGCCTCTCTGTTTCAAAGACTATCAACACATCTGATGTTGGAGCCTGGGATTACATGGGCTACCGAAGTGACCACCAGCCGACCAGAGCCTCAGCTATTCCTAAAGTTTTTTTTGAAGGAAGAAGAGAGAAGCAGGAGAAGATTCAGCCAATGCCAGAGCAAGTTGGGATCCCCACTCCAAGCCTGGGCTTTCAAATTTCCTTCTGAAACTCACACAGGTAATTCATCCTCAACTTCCCAGATTTCTTTCCAGACTGTTAAGCAAACGAGGTCGGAAACACTGGACCTTTTTGGAGTCAACTGCCATAAGGAAATACCACTTTGCGGGGGCGCATAAAGCTGCAGAATCCTCAAGACTAGTTCACATTTTTTACAGTGTGTGAACACGGCTGTTACTAAATAGAAACGCCACCAGCAGTAAATGGATTTCTTTAGGGGGAGGAGGAAGAAGATAACACACGCTCAGAGCTTTTGAGCATCAGAAGCAGCAGGAGAAAGAGCGATCTCCTGGCTGGAGCAGGAGCGCATGAGCCAGAACACTGTTTCTACTGTACCTTCCCTTGCAACACAGAGTCAGGAACACAAACCCCATCCAGATAAAACAATTTGCCTATTCAGCAGCTTTCTTTTCATGAGCTGCTTCATCTTTGCAGGCTGCCCTCCACCCCACCCCCTCCGCCTTCCTAGTCGCCAACTGAAAACTTCAGAAAGAAAAGAAAAGGAGAAAGGAGTTGTTCAGACAAAGGCCTGATTCTCTGCAAGAGGAGGGCATGCACACCAGAAAACACGGTCACGGTGTTTTGGGCACGGTGCTGGCAAGTTACTCCGCCGGTGGTTGTAGGAGTCTGCTCCCCAGGCTCCGCTTCAGGTTTCGGGACCGTGTGCGATAATGCAAAAGGAGGGAGCTGTAGCTCCTGCACCTTCAGCGCTGGCCTCCTGGATGTGTTTCTGGCCAACGCTGCCAGCTGGGTATTTGCAATCTCCGCACCTTCTCCCAGCAGCTACATGGGGCAGGTTCCTTGCAAAGTTTTCCCTGCCTGTTGCCAATGGAAATCTTAACCCCTTCCAGAGATTTTCCTTCTGGGGCAGCCCCTTGTAAAAGTTGTTTTTTAACGGCAATTTTTTTTTTTTTTTTTACTATTAAGCAGAGATACTTTTCTGATGCATGAACATAAATCACCAGTTCATATTGCAGAGGTGACTCAACAGCATTTAGGTGCCAACATGTAGTTAGTTCTGGATGGAGCAGGATGTGATTCAGCAACTACAGGCAAGTAGCAGTGTATCCCTTGCATCCTCTAGACTCCTTTTTTCTTAATAAATTAAATTAAAATTCAGTTTAGTAATTGTTACTCTGGTCTTTTTTTTTTATTACAGTCACTATTGATCTAATATAATACACACCTCTCATCCCTCTCCTCCAGTATTCAGAAGACCTATGAGGAATCATAGTATTGCCACACATCAATAACACTAAATAAATCCTGCGCTCGGCATCACATTCGTCTTAGCCTCTGAAAAGCTTTCTTCCCCACATTATCAAAATTTGATCCAAAATGCAGCTCCCACCACGGCTGTCTTACGCCAACAGCTGGAAGCAGCCTCTCTGTTGCTCTGTCCTGTTACGACCGCGCAGGGCGCAGCAGCTGCCTCCGGCCGATGGACCCTGCTCCATGGGGAGAGCTTGGAAGAACACTGTCATCTCCACCCACATACATGGGCCGCTGGGGAAGAGCAGAGATAAGGCGATTGCAAAAGACAGGCGAAACGTTCATTTTGCACTGTGTTCCCTGTGGGGTACAGAAGGTAACCGACTGCACTTGAAATCTCCACCTGTAAAGTTGACCAAGCAGAAGCCCTGGTTGGCAGCGATGATGCAGAGGGTGCAAAGGATGCTGGCGGGGATGTGCCTGGACGTGCTCCTTAGCATCTTCTCTAGAGCAGTTTTGAGTGTCTTCATGGAACTGCATGAAAGCAGAAGTGTTCATCTTTACATAGTGTTTTGCATCAAGGCTGGCAGGGGGGAATCAAACTACCTGAGCAGTCTTGGGAGATCTAACAGGCAGGATTTATTAGTTTTAATATTAAAATATTAAAAAATCTACCCTGATCATAAACTCAGGGGCTCTGACTCACTGGAGAAAGAGACATGGATTTTTTTTAAATGTAATTTTGGAGTTTAGAAGCCCAGAATAAGTGACAATATTAAAATCATCAGTCAAAGCAACCCTGTCTCCAACATACAAACCTTTTCTCACATCTTCTATAAAGGCAAATCTTATTCTCATATTGCCTTTATGCCAAACCCAACAAAGGAAAGAAGCATGCCCTTTGCCACCCACTTCACCAAGGGATTGCCAGAGGTGTCCACAAGGTTATCCTTGTGTCTGGGTGTAGTTCCCTGTACTGAAGAGACTCTGCACCACTTCCAGGGATTAAGTGGAATTTGGTGACAGGGAAAGTCTCCACCAGGACTTTGCCTTAGAGAAAATATCATGCCTATTGGAAGGTGTTTTGGCTCCCAACTCCGGAAAACAGCTACCCATCTACTTACACCTTACCTGCACAATAAATCTGCATCAGATTAGTTAAAAGTGTGAACCTAAACTGTTTGCATAAGAACACTTTTTCTAAAGTATAATAATGGCCTATTAGCTTTCATTTAAATTGGTTCCTAATGGAGGTAAATAAAATGAAAAGGAGTGGTTTTACCCAGCCTGTCTAAACCACAGCATCCACCAGCCGATACATCAGTGTAACTGCCTTGTTCAGACAAGACCTGAGTCCTCCTGATTTAAATTCTGTCCTGAATATAAACAGTTTACCTTTCAGATGTGTTAAATCTCAGCTCTGCTGTGCAATAGTTACCTTCAAATAGGGTAAAAGCAAAACACAATAGAAATAAATTGCATAAACAGTGCTCAGCACTCTATAGGCACTTTAAGAAAAAAAGGAAAAAAAAATTAATCAGAGCATAATCACTTCAAAATTTGGTAGTTCAGAAAAAATTACCAGCCTTTCTTTGCACAAAGAAATATCCTTCTAATGCTTTGCAAGAAACAAAAGCAGGCACAAGGAATTACAGTGATAAGCTAATAAATGTTCAACTCTCAAACCAGATTGTAAAGCAAAGGGGAAAACTCCTAGGGAAAGCTGAGAATAAGGTTTCTTAATCTTACACTGAAGGGTTGTAAATGTGCAAGCTCAATACCTCACAACCCTTTTTGAGTAAATAAAGGTTTAAAATGTTCTTTCTTTAGCGTGACTGAATTCCTTTCCAATGTGACCTCAACATGCCATTCCTCTATCTTTATCTGCCGACACAGCAGAGCTGTTGACCTTTCACCAATGACCTGCGCAATCAATAAACAGCCGACAAACTATCTCAACAGAAATGCTCCACGGACAAGTTTCTCCCTCGCTCTCTATGCCGTCAAGCTCTGCCGTTCCTGAACTTTTCCTCGGGCCCTTGGTTGTGCGTCAGTGTGACTTAACAAACAACACAGGGCTCGGAAACACATTTTCTTGGGCATTCCCTATCCAAACATATTAAACCTGTAAGTGGTTTTGCTGTCGATTGCAGTCCCACAAACTGCTTTTATGTTACGTGTAGGACCTACAAGATCTCTACCTCATGCTAAGCACTTTACGTGGACTTCCAAGGGCAGAATCCAAACTCACATAACTCAAATATACACAGACTGTTGGAGAGTAAGACAGTAACTTTAGAAAATAAAAACTCTTATTAAAGACTTGCCCAAACATCAATTGGCAAAGTCTCTTCTTAAAGAACTTCATTAAACAAAAAGATTAATACAGTCAGTTACAGATGCCTGGAATAAGAAAAGAAATTAAGGCAGGTCAGAAAATACTAGCATTATTATGGATGTCTTTCAGATGACTTCCAATGCCATAAATTCTGTTGTACTGCTACACTACATGAAAAAGGATCTAATGCAACGTTTTTATCAATATGATTTAAGAAAGCCCTGTATGCATTTTGACTCAAAACAGATCCATATTTTAAAGGTGTTACAAAATGGGGAACTAGTAAAGTGCTGCAATGTGTTTTACTGGGGTACAGAAAAGAGAACAATCATTCCCTGCAGTGCTCACAGCAAACATACTGAAGCATTGATCAAGATCTGAGAAGCCAAAAGAATGAAAACTATTAGAGACCAGCCATAAGCAGAAATGAAACTAATTAGTCCATAGAGTCTTTATCAAAAAAGTGAATACAAAGGTAAAGCAGAGGTGCAAGTGCTGAAAAGGAACTTAAGATTATTAAAACTGAAAGAATAACAGTTTGAAGAACTTATTCCCATGACATCTAAAATGCTTAACAGAGATGAAGCTTCTCTCTCTATATATACATACACACACATATATATATAAACTTTTCTTAGTGTTTATATATATTTTTATGTATATAAAATCTAAGGAACACTTGCAGTGGCTCTTAAAATGTTAATAATATTTGCTGATGCAAGATAGCTTAAATTTCAAAACCCAATAAGCCTGCTAAAATTGTTTCGAAATACTACTTTCTCATATGCTTCACATTCTCCAGAAGACTGATTTATTGTTTCTCTCCCCGCCATTTAAAAAAAATTGGTAGCATGATTACAACTGTGTTTTGAATTGTTCTGTTAAATTAATAATGTAAATCAGCACTAAGTGGAGCATAACATGACATTCTTTTATACAGATTTTTTTTCAGTCTAACTTTAAAGTATGTTCACTGTGCATTTTTAGGACCTGCTAATGACAAAGATTAGCTCTTTAAAGGGCAGTGGCAGCAAAATTTTAGTAAAAGCGATCAAGTGATTAACCTGCTCATTACAGAAGTGAGAGTGTTTGCATTATTATCTGCACAGCAGAGAACTGAAATGCACGTAGCTGCTCTGATTTATTTATTCTTAATATAAGCAAGGAAGCATGGTTCAAATCGCAGTATTTAACAGATTGCATTGATGGATCAATAAATATTCCACTGAACTTAAACTTCAAGCAGACAAGAGCTATCAAAGCCTTTGATTAAAAAACCCTTGGTCTTTCTCATTTGAGTCCAAACCTTGCAGCCTGATCCTCCCAGCAGGATTTCATAGGCAGGAGCCCCCACATTTCACCAGCACTTGGGCTGCTTTCAGCCACGCTCAGGGTGCCTGCAAGAGCCGCCAAGGCTCCCTGCGAGCGCAAGAGAGTCACCTGCACCCAGCCCCTGGTGTTTCTGAGGCATTTGCTAATAACTTGGTGAAGTGAAAGAATACACGCTTCAGATTTCTGCGTGTTACAGATACTTCTCCGTGTGAGAGTGGGAGTCAAACCTCCTGTTTGGGATCGCTTAAATAAACTCGCACAGATTGCCAGCCATGGGTGTCTGCAGCCCAGGACCAGTAACCACAGCTTCCAGAAAAGCCAGGCATCCCTCTTGGCTGGTTTGTAAGTGCAGGACACAGGCGTCAAGGCAGGATGCCGGGTCAAGAAAGGATGTGGTGTGACTCCGCTGGACGAGGTAGAGGTGCAACCAGAAGCC